>NC_135412.1:26458532-26593532 GCF_051991245.1 Festucalex cinctus
GATAAGTACGATGAATTTATGGTGGAAAGAAAATCAAAAACTTCCAATTTGTGAGAAACCCAAATCTAAATGTGAACTGGTGGGATGTGAACCCACGCCTCCTGAGAGACTGGAGCTTTAATCCAGCGCCTTTGACTGCTCGGCCACACTACCTGCTGACCGCTGTTTAGACGTATGAGTTTGTTGGCATATTTAAGTAGTTTTGTCAGGATATGTTTCCACAAAAAATATCCAGTTGAGAAGTGTCCAACCGAGCCTTGTCCAAAAGGTGATGAAGCCCGCTCGGATCAGAGGTAAATTATCTTCAAGAGAACCAGAAATGTCCAGTGGTAATCTGGTTTGGACTAAACACGTATTTACCTCACTAACTGGAAATTATCTCATAAGTCATCCACGGGTATTTTAGGACACTAACTCCAACTAACTCTAACTAACTCCATTGACAAGGAACTGGCAGTGGTGGGATTCGAACCCACGCCTCCTGAGAGACTGGAGCCTTAATCCAGCGCCTTTGACCGCTCGGCCACACTACCCTGTGAAGAAATATCAGGAAGGGACATTTGTTGGCAGTTTAAGAAATGTTGCGGTTTGAGGTGCAGACTTGGCGGTCAAACAGGAGTCTTCCACACCAATTTCTAGGTTTGTGATGTCATGCATCGCTTTGTGCACAACGAGATGCAGCCTGCTCGGATCCATGGTGTCACAGGCGACCTAGTTCTTCTTCCGCGACAAGAGTACAGGTCAAATGCTTGTCCTCGAGCAGCAGAGTGGCGCAGCGGAAGCGTGCTGGGCCCATAACCCAGAGGTCGATGGATCGAAACCATCCTCTGCTATCTGCAACTGTTTGTATATTAGCAAAACCCCGAGTCTGGTATGTTGTTGAACTTCTTCCAAGTGTTTCTTTTGAAGGTTAACCATGTGAAGTTTGGAGTTGGCTACTCATTGGCTGTGGCCAAGCCAAGTATTTTGATAAGTACGATGAATTTATGGTGGAAAGAAAATCAAATAACTCCACTTTGTGAGAAACACAAATCTAAGTCTGAACTGGCAGTGGTGGGATTTGAACCCACGCCTCCTGAGAGACTGGAGGCTTAATCCAGCGCCTTTGACCGCTCGGCCACACTACCCTGTGCAGAAATATCAGGAAGGGACATTTGTTGGCAATTTAAGAAATGTTGCGGTCTGAGGTGCAGACTTGGCGGTCAAAAAGGAGTCTTCCACACCAATTTCTAGGTTTGTGATTTCATGCATCGCTTTTTGCACAACGAGATACAGCCTGCTCGGATCCATGGTGTCACAGGCGACCTAGTTCGTCTTCAGCAACAAGAGTACAGGACAAATGCTTATCCTCGAGCAGCAGAGTGGCGCAGCGGAAGCGTGCTGGGCCCATAACCCAGAAGTCGATGGATCGAAACCATCCTCTGCTATCTGCAACTGTTTGTATATTATCAAAACCCCGAGTCTGGTATGTTGTTGAACTTCTTCCAAGTGTTTCTTTTGAAGGTTAACCATGTGAAGTTTGGAGTTGGCTACTCATTGGCTGTGGCCAAGCCAAGTATTTTGATAAGTACGATGAATTTATGGTGGAAAGAAAATCAAAAACCTCCACTTTGTTAGAAACACAAATCCAAGTCTGAACTGGCAGTGGTGGGATTTGAACCCACGCCTCCTGAGAGACTGGAGCCTTAATACAGCGCCTTTGACCGCTCGGCCACACTACCCTGTGAAGAAATATCAGGAAGGGACATTTGTTGGCAATTTAAGAAATGTTGCGGTCTGAGGTGCAGACTTGGCGGTCAAACAGGAGTCTTCCACACCAATTTCTAGGTTTGTGATGTCATGCATCGCTTTGTGCACAACGAGATACAGCCTGCTCGGATCCATGGTGTCACAGGCGACCTAGTTCTTCTTCAGCGACAAGAGTACAGGTCAAATGCTTGTCCTCGAGCAGCAGAGTGGCGCAGCGGAAGCGTGCTGGGCCCATAACCCAGAGGTCGATGGATTGAAACCATCCTCTGCTATCTGCAACTGTTTGTATATTAGCAAAACCCCGAGTCTGGTATGTTGTTGAACTTCTTCCAAGTGTTTCTTTTGAAGATTAACCATGTGAAGTTTGGAGTTGGCTACTCATTGGCTGTGGCCAAGCCAAGTATTTTGATAAGTACGATGAATTTATGGTGGAAAGAAAATCAAAAAACTCCACTTTGTGAGAAACACAAATCTAAGTCTGAACTGGCAGTGGTGGGATTTGAACCCACGCCTCCTGAGAGACTGTAGCCTTAATCCAGCGCCTTTGACCGCTCGGCCACACTACCCTGTGCAGAAATATCAGGAAGGGACATTTGTTGGCAATTTAAGAAATGTTGCGGTCTGAGGTGCAGACTTGGCGGTCAAAAAGGAGTCTTCCACACCAATTTCTAGGTTTGTGATGTCATGCATCGCTTTGTGCACGAGATACAGCCTGCTCGGATCCATGGTGTCACAGGCGACCTAGTTCTTCTTCAGCAACAAGAGTACAGGACAAATGCTTATCCTCGAGCAGCAGAGTGGCGCAGCGGAAGCGTGCTGGGCCCATAACCCAGAAGTCGATGGATCGAAACCATCCTCTGCTATCTGCAACTGTTTGTATATTAGCAAAACCCCGAGTCTGGTATGTTGTTGAACTTCTTCCAAGTGTTTCTTTTGAAGGTTAACCATGTGAAGTTTGGAGTTGGCTACTCATTGGCTGTGGCCAAGCCAAGTATTTTGATAAGTACGATGAATTTATGGTGGAAAGAAAATCAAAAACCTCCACTTTGTTAGAAACACAAATCCAAGTCTGAACTGGCAGTGGTGGGATTTGAACCCACGCCTCCTGAGAGACTGGAGCCTTAATCCAGCGCCTTTGACCGCTCGGCCACACTACCCTGTGCAGAAATATCAGGAAGGGACATTTGTTGGCAATTTAAGAAATGTTGCGGTCTGAGGTGCAGACTTGGCGGTCAAACAGGAGTCTTCCACACCAATTTCTAGGTTTGTGATGTCATGCATCGCTTTGTGCACGTGATACAGCCTGCTCGGATCCGTGGTGTCACAGGCGACCTAGTTCTTCTTCAGCGACAAGAGTACAGGACAAATGTTTGTCCTCGAGCAGCAGAGTGGCGCAGCGGAAGCGTGCTGGGCCCATAACCCAGAGGTCGATGGATCGAAACCATCCTCTGCTATCTGCAACTTTTTGTATATTAGCAAAACCCCGAGTCTGGTATGTTGTTGAACTTCTTCCAAGTGTTTCTTTTGAAGGTTAACCATGTGAAGTTCGGAGTTGGCTACTCATTGGCTGTGGCCAAGCCAAGTATTTTGATAAGTACGATGAATTTATGGTGGAAAGAAAATCAAAAACTTCCAATTTGTGAGAAACCCAAATCTAAATGTGAACTGGTGGGATGTGAACCCACGCCTCCTGAGAGACTGGAGCTTTAATCCAGCGCCTTTGACTGCTCGGCCACACTACCTGCTGACCGCTGTTTAGACGTATGAGTTTGTTGGCATATTTAAGTAGTTTTGTCAGGATATGTTTCCACAAAAAATATCCAGTTGAGAAGTGTCCAACCGAGTCTTGTCCAAAAGGTGATGAAGCCCGCTCGGATCAGAGGTAAATTATCTTCAAGAGAACCAGAAATGTCCAGTGGTAATCTGGTTTGGACTAAATACGTATTTACCTCACTAACTGGAAATTATCTCATAAGTCATCCACGGGTATTTTAGGACACTAACTCCATTGACAAGGAACTGGCAGTGGTGGGATTCGAACCCACGCCTCCTGAGAGACTGGAGCCTTAATCCAGCGCCTTTGACCGCTCGGCCACACTACCCTGTGAAGAAATATCAGGAAGGGACATTTGTTGGCAATTTAAGAAATGTTGCGGTTTGAGGTGCAGACTTGGCGGTCAAACAGGAGTCTTCCACACCAATTTCTAGGTTTGTGATGTCATGCATCGCTTTGTGCACAACGTGATAAAGCCTGCTCGGATCCATGGTGTCACAGGCGACCTAGTTCTTCTTCAGCGACAAGAGTACAGGTCAAATGCTTTTCCTCGAGCAGCAGAGTGGCGCAGCGGAAGCGTGCTGGGCCCATAACCCAGAAGTCGATGGATCGAAACCATCCTCTGCTATCTGCAACTGTTTGTATATTAGCAAAACCCCGAGTCTGGTATGTTGTTGAACTTCTTCCAAGTGTTTCTTTTGAAGGTTAACCATGTGAAGTTCGGAGTTGGCTACTCATTGGCTGTGGCCAAGCCAAGTATTTTGATAAGTACGATGAATTTATGGTGGAAAGAAAATCAAAAACCTCCACTTTGTTAGAAACACAAATCCAAGTCTGAACTGGCAGTGGTGGGATTTGAACCCACGCCTCCTGAGAGACTGGAGCCTTAATCCAGCTCCTTTGACCGCTCGGCCACACTACCCTGTGAAGAAATATCAGGAAGGGACATTTGTTGGCAATTTAAGAATTGTTGCGGTCTGAGGTGCAGACTTGGCGGTCAAACAGGAGTCTTCCACACCAATTTCTAAGTTTGTGATGTCATGCATCGCTTTGTGCACAACGTGATACAGCCTGCTCGGATCCATGGTGTCACAGGCGACCTAGTTCTTCTTCAGCGACAAGAGTACAGGACAAATATTTGTCCTCGAGCAGCAGAGTGGAGCAGCGGAAGCGTGCTGGGCCCATAACCCAGAGGTCGATGGATCGAAACCATCCTCTGCTATCTGCAACTCTTTGTATATTAGCAAAACCCCGAGTCTGGTATGTTGTTGAACTTCTTCCAAGTGTTTCTTTTGAAGGTTAACCATGTGAAGTTTGGAGTTGGCTACTCATTGGCTGTGGCCAAGCCAAGTATTTTGATAAGTACGATGAATTTATGGTGGAAAGAAAATCAAAAACCTCCACTTTGTTAGAAACACAAATCCAAGTCTGAAATGGCAGTGGTGGGATTTGAACCCACGCCTCCTGAGAGACTGGAGCCTTAATCCAGCGCCTTTTGACCGCTCGGCCACACTACCCTGTGAAGAAATATCAGGAAGGGACATTTGTTGGCAATTTAAGAAATGTTGCGGTCTGAGGTGCAGACTTGGCGGTCAAACAGGAGTCTTCCACACCAATTTCTAGGTTTGTGATGTCATGCATCGCTTTGTGCACGTGATACAGCCTGCTCGGATCCATGGTGTCACAGGCGACCTAGTTCTTCTTCAGCGACAAGAGTACAGGACAAATGTTTGTCCTCGAGCAGCAGAGTGGCGCAGCGGAAGCGTGCTGGGCCCATAACCCAGAGGTCGATGGATCGAAACCATCCTCTGCTATCTGCAACTCTTTGTATATTAGCAAAACCCCGAGTCTGGTATGTTGTTGAACTTCTTCCAAGTGTTTCTTTTGAAGGTTAACCATGTGAAGTTCGGAGTTGGCTACTCATTGGCTGTGGCCAAGCCAAGTATTTTGATAAGTACGATGAATTTATGGTGGAAAGAAAATCAAAAACTTCCAATTTGTGAGAAACCCAAATCTAAATGTGAACTGGTGGGATGTGAACCCACGCCTCCTGAGAGACTGGAGCTTTAATCCAGCGCCTTTGACTGCTCGGCCACACTACCTGCTGACCGCTGTTTAGACGTATGAGTTTGTTGGCATATTTAAGTAGTTTTGTCAGGATATGTTTCCACAAAAAATATCCAGTTGAGAAGTGTCCAACCGAGCCTTGTCCAAAAGGTGATGAAGCCCGCTCGGATCAGAGGTAAATTATCTTCAAGAGAACCAGAAATGTCCAGTGGTAATCTGGTTTGGACTAAATACGTATTTACCTCACTAACTGGAAATTATCTCATAAGTCATCCACGGGTATTTTAGGACACTAACTCCATTGACAAGGAACTGGCAGTGGTGGGATTCGAACCCACGCCTCCTGAGAGACTGGAGCCTTAATCCAGCGCCTTTGACCGCTCGGCCACACTACCCTGTGAAGAAATATCAGGAAGGGACATTTGTTGGCAATTTAAGAAATGTTGCGGTTTGAGGTGCAGACTTGGCGGTCAAACAGGAGTCTTCCACACCAATTTCTAGGTTTGTGATGTCATGCATCGCTTTGTGCACAACGTGATAAAGCCTGCTCGGATCCATGGTGTCACAGGCGACCTAGTTCTTCTTCAGCGACAAGAGTACAGGTCAAATGCTTGTCCTCGAGCAGCAGAGTGGCGCAGCGGAAGCGTGCTGGGCCCATAACCCAGAGGTCGATGGATCGAAACCATCCTCTGCTATCTGCAACTGTTTGTATAGTAGCAAAACCCCGAGTCTGGTATGTTGTTGAACTTCTTCCAAGTGTTTCTTTTGAAGGTTAACCATGTGAAGTTTGGAGTTGGCTACTCATTGGCTGTGGCCAAGCCAAGTATTTTGATAAGTACGATGAATTTATGGTGGAAAGAAAATCAAAAAACTCCACTTTGTTAGAAACACAAATCCAAGTCTGAACTGGCAGTGGTGGGATTTGAACCCACGCCTCCTGAAAGACTGGAGCCTTAATACAGCGCCTTTGACCGCTCGGCCACACTACCCTGTGAAGAAATATCAGGAAGGGACATTTGTTGGCAATTTAAGAATTGTTGCGGTCTGAGGTGCAGACTTGGCGGTCAAACAGGAGTCTTCCACACCAATTTCTAGGTTTGTGATGTCATGCATCGCTTTGTGCACAACGAGATACAGCCTGCTCGGATCCATGGTGTCACAGGCGACCTAGTTCTTCTTCAGCGACAAGAGTACAGGTCAAATGCTTGTCCTCGAGCAGCAGAGTGGCGCAGCGGAAGCGGGCTGGGCCCATAACCCAGAGGTCGATGGATCGAAACCATCCTCTGCTATCTGCAACTGTTTGTATATTAGCAAAACCCCGAGTCTGGTATGTTGTTGAACTTCTTCCAAGTGTTTCTTTTGAAGGTTAACCATGTGAAGTTTGGAGTTGGCTACTCATTGGCTGTGGCCAAGCCAAGTATTTTGATAAGTACGATGAATTTATGGTGGAAAGAAAATCAAAAAACTCCACTTTGTGAGAAACACAAATCTAAGTCTGAACTGGCAGTGGTGGGATTTGAACCCACGCCTCCTGAGAGACTGGAGCCTTAATCCAGCGCCTTTGACCGCTCGGCCACACTACCCTGTGCAGAAATATCAGGAAGGGACATTTGTTGGCAATTTAAGAAATGTTGCGGTCTGAGGTGCAGACTTGGCGGTCAAAAAGGAGTCTTCCACACCAATTTCTAGGTTTGTGATGTCATGCATCGCTTTGTGCACAACGAGATACAGCCTGCTCGGATCCATGGTGTCACAGGCGACCTAGTTCTTCTTCAGCGACAAGAGTACAGGACAAACGCTTATCCTCGAGCAGCAGAGTGGCGCAGCGGAAGCGTGCTGGGCCCATAACCCAGAGGTCAATGGATCGAAACCATCCTCTGCTATCTGTAACTGTTTGTATATTAGCAAAACCCCGATTCTGGTATGTTGTTGAACTTCTTCCAAGTGTTTCTTTTGAAGGTTAACCATGTGAAGTTCGGAGTTGGCTACTCATTGGCTGTGGCCAAGCCAAGTATTTTGATAAGTACGATGAATTTATGGTGGAAAGAAAATCAAAAACTTCCATTTTGTGAGAAACCCAAATCTAAATGTGAACTGGTGGGATGTGAACCCACGCCTCCTGAGAGACTGGAGCCTTAATCCAGCGCCTTTGACCGCTCGGCCGCACTCCCTGCTGACCGCTGTTTAGACGTATGAATTTGTTGGCGTATTTAAGTAGTTTTGTCAGGATATGTTTCCACAAAAATATCCAGTTGAGAAGTGTCCAACCGAGCCTTGTGCAAAAGGTGATGAATCCCGCTCGGATCAGAGGTAAATTATCTTCAAGAGAACCAGAAATGTCCAGTGGTAATCTGGTTTGGACTAAATGCTTATTTGCCTCACCGACTGGAAATTATCTCATGAGTCATCCACGGTTATTTTAGGACACTAACTCCATTGACAAGGAACTGGCAGTGGTGGGATTCGAACCCACGCCTCCTGAGAGACTGGAGCCTTAATCCAGCGCCTTTGACCGCTCGGCCACACTACCCTGTGAAGAATTATCAGGAAGGGACATTTGTTGGCAATTTAAGAAATGTTGCGGTCTGAGGTGCAGACTTGGCGGTCAAACAGGAGTCTTCCACACCAATTTCTAGGTTTGTGATGTCATGCATCGCTTTGTGCACGTGATACAGCCTGCTCGGATCCATGGTGTCACAGGCGACGTAGTTCTTCTTCAGCGACAAGAGTACAGGACAAATGTTTGTCCTCGAGCAGCAGAGTGGCGCAGCGGAAGCGTGCTGGGCCCATAACCCAGAGGTCGATGGATTGAAACCATCCTCTGCTATCTGCAACTCTTTGTATATTAGCAAAACCCCGAGTCTGGTATGTTGTTGAACTTCTTCCAAGTGTTTCTTTTGAAGGTTAACCATGTGAAGTTCGGAGTTGGCTACTCATTGGCTGTGGCCAAGCCAAGTATTTTGATAAGTACGATGAATTTATGGTGGAAAGAAAATCAAAAACCTCCACTTTGTTAGAAACACAAATCCAAGTCTGAAATGGCAGTGGTGGGATTTGAACCCACGCCTCCTGAGAGACTGGAGCCTTAATCCAGCGCCTTTTGACCGCTCGGCCACACTACCCTGTGAAGAAATATCAGGAAGGGACATTTGTTGGCAATTTAAGAAATGTTGCGGTCTGAGGTGCAGACTTGGCGGTCAAACAGGAGTCTTCCACACCAATTTCTAGGTTTGTGATGTCATGCATCGCTTTGTGCACGTGATACAGCCTGCTCGGATCCATGGTGTCACAGGCGACCTAGTTCTTCTTCAGCGACAAGAGTACAGGACAAATGTTTGTCCTCGAGCAGCAGAGTGGCGCAGCGGAAGCGTGCTGGGCCCATAACCCAGAGGTCGATGGATCGAAACCATCCTCTGCTATCTGCAACTCTTTGTATATTAGCAAAACCCCGAGTCTGGTATGTTGTTGAACTTCTTCCAAGTGTTTCTTTTGAAGGTTAACCATGTGAAGTTCGGAGTTGGCTACTCATTGGCTGTGGCCAAGCCAAGTATTTTGATAAGTACGATGAATTTATGGTGGAAAGAAAATCAAAAACTTCCAATTTGTGAGAAACCCAAATCTAAATGTGAACTGGTGGGATGTGAACCCACGCCTCCTGAGAGACTGGAGCTTTAATCCAGCGCCTTTGACTGCTCGGCCACACTACCTGCTGACTGCTGTTTAGACGTATGAGTTTGTTGGCATATTTAAGTAGTTTTGTCAGGATATGTTTCCACAAAAAATATCCAGTTGAGAAGTGTCCAACCGAGCCTTGTCCAAAAGGTGATGAAGCCCGCTCGGATCAGAGGTAAATTATCTTCAAGAGAACCAGAAATGTCCAGTGGTAATCTGGTTTGGACTAAATACGTATTTACCTCACTAACTGGAAATTATCTCATAAGTCATCCACGGGTATTTTAGGACACTAACTCCATTGACAAGGAACTGGCAGTGGTGGGATTCGAACCCACGCCTCCTGAGAGACTGGAGCCTTAATCCAGCGCCTTTGACCGCTCGGCCACACTACCCTGTGAAGAAATATCAGGAAGGGACATTTGTTGGCAATTTAAGAAATGTTGCGGTTTGAGGTGCAGACTTGGCGGTCAAACAGGAGTCTTCCACACCAATTTCTAGGTTTGTGATGTCATGCATCGCTTTGTGCACAACGTGATAAAGCCTGCTCGGATCCATGGTGTCACAGGCGACCTAGTTCTTCTTCAGCGACAAGAGTACAGGTCAAATGCTTGTCCTCGAGCAGCAGAGTGGCGCAGCGGAAGCGTGCTGGGCCCATAACCCAGAGGTCGATGGATCGAAACCATCCTCTGCTATCTGCAACTGTTTGTATAGTAGCAAAACCCCGAGTCTGGTATGTTGTTGAATTTCTTCCAAGTGTTTCTTTTGAAGGTTAACCATGTGAAGTTTGGAGTTGGCTACTCATTGGCTGTGGCCAAGCCAAGTATTTTGATAAGTACGATGAATTTATGGTGGAAAGAAAATCAAAAAACTCCACTTTGTTAGAAACACAAATCCAAGTCTGAACTGGCAGTGGTGGGATTTGAACCCACGCCTCCTGAGAGACTGGAGCCTTAATACAGCGCCTTTGACCGCTCGGCCACACTACCCTGTGAAGAAATATCAGGAAGGGACATTTGTTGGCAATTTAAGAATTGTTGCGGTCTGAGGTGCAGACTTGGCGGTCAAACAGGAGTCTTCCACACCAATTTCTAGGTTTGTGATGTCATGCATCGCTTTGTGCACAACGAGATACAGCCTGCTCGGATCCATGGTGTCACAGGCGACCTAGTTCTTCTTCAGCGACAAGAGTACAGGTCAAATGCTTGTCCTCGAGCAGCAGAGTGGCGCAGCGGAAGCGGGCTGGGCCCATAACCCAGAGGTTGATGGATCGAAACCATCCTCTGCTATCTGCAACTCTTTGTATATTAGCAAAACCCCGAGTCTGGTATGTTGTTGAACTTCTTCCAAGTGTTTCTTTTGAAGGTTAACCATGTGAAGTTCGGAGTTGGCTACTCATTGGCTGTGGCCAAGCCAAGTATTTTGATAAGTACGATGAATTTATGGTGGAAAGAAAATCAAAAACTTCCAATTTGTGAGAAACCCAAATCTAAATGTGAACTGGTGGGATGTGAACCCACGCCTCCTGAGAGACTGGAGCTTTAATCCAGCGCCTTTGACTGCTCGGCCACACTACCTGCTGACCGCTGTTTTGACGTATGAGTTTGTTGGCATATTTAAGTAGTTTTGTCAGGATATGTTTCCACAAAAAATATCCAGTTGAGAAGTGTCCAACCGAGCCTTGTCCAAAAGGTGATGAAGCCCGCTCGGATCAGAGGTAAATTATCTTCAAGAGAACCAGAAATGTCCAGTGGTAATCTGGTTTGGACTAAATACGTATTTACCTCACTAACTGGAAATTATCTCATAAGTCATCCACGGGTATTTTAGGACACTAACTCCATTGACAAGGAACTGGCAGTGGTGGGATTCGAACCAACGCCTCCTGAGAGACTGGAGGCTTAATCCAGCGCCTTTGACCGCTCGGCCACACTACCCTGTGAAGAAATATCAGGAAGGGACATTTGTTGGCAATTTAAGAAATGTTGCGGTTTGAGGTGCAGACTTGGCGGTCAAACAGGAGTCTTCCACACCAATTTCTAGGTTTGTGATGTCATGCATCGCTTTGTGCACAACGTGATAAAGCCTGCTCGGATCCATGGTGTCACAGGCGACCTAGTTCTTCTTCAGCGACAAGAGTACAGGTCAAATGCTTTTCCTCGAGCAGCAGAGTGGCGCAGCGGAAGCGTGCTGGGCCCATAACCCAGAAGTCGATGGATCGAAACCATCCTCTGCTATCTGCAACTGTTTGTATATTAGCAAAACCCCGAGTCTGGTATGTTGTTGAACTTCTTCCAAGTGTTTCTTTTGAAGGTTAACCATGTGAAGTTTGGAGTTGGCTACTCATTGGCTGTGGCCAAGCCAAGTATTTTGATAAGTACGATGAATTTATGGTGGAAAGAAAATCAAAAACCTCCACTTTGTTAGAAACACAAATCCAAGTCTGAACTGGCAGTGGTGGGATTTGAACCCACGCCTCCTGAGAGACTGGAGCCTTAATCCAGCTCCTTTGACCGCTCGGCCACACTACCCTGTGAAGAAATATCAGGAAGGGACATTTGTTGGCAATTTAAGAATTGTTGCGGTCTGAGGTGCAGACTTGGCGGTCAAACAGGAGTCTTCCACACCAATTTCTAAGTTTGTGATGTCATGCATCGCTTTGTGCACAACGTGATACAGCCTGCTCGGATCCATGGTGTCACAGGCGACCTAGTTCTTCTTCAGCGACAAGAGTACAGGACAAATATTTGTCCTCGAGCAGCAGAGTGGAGCAGCGGAAGCGTGCTGGGCCCATAACCCAGAGGTCGATGGATCGAAACCATCCTCTGCTATCTGCAACTCTTTGTATATTAGCAAAACCCCGAGTCTGGTATGTTGTTGAACTTCTTCCAAGTGTTTCTTTTGAAGGTTAACCATGTGAAGTTTGGAGTTGGCTACTCATTGGCTGTGGCCAAGCCAAGTATTTTGATAAGTACGATGAATTTATGGTGGAAAGAAAATCAAAAACCTCCACTTTGTTAGAAACACAAATCCAAGTCTGAAATGGCAGTGGTGGGATTTGAACCCACGCCTCCTGAGAGACTGGAGCCTTAATCCAGCGCCTTTTGACCGCTCGGCCACACTACCCTGTGAAGAAATATCAGGAAGGGACATTTGTTGGCAATTTAAGAAATGTTGCGGTCTGAGGTGCAGACTTGGCGGTCAAACAGGAGTCTTCCACACCAATTTCTAGGTTTGTGATGTCATGCATCGCTTTGTGCACGTGATACAGCCTGCTCGGATCCATGGTGTCACAGGCGACCTAGTTCTTCTTCAGCGACAAGAGTACAGGACAAATGTTTGTCCTCGAGCAGCAGAGTGGCGCAGCGGAAGCGTGCTGGGCCCATAACCCAGAGGTCGATGGATCGAAACCATCCTCTGCTATCTGCAACTCTTTGTATATTAGCAAAACCCCGAGTCTGGTATGTTGTTGAACTTCTTCCAAGTGTTTCTTTTGAAGGTTAACCATGTGAAGTTCGGAGTTGGCTACTCATTGGCTGTGGCCAAGCCAAGTATTTTGATAAGTACGATGAATTTATGGTGGAAAGAAAATCAAAAACTTCCAATTTGTGAGAAACCCAAATCTAAATGTGAACTGGTGGGATGTGAACCCACGCCTCCTGAGAGACTGGAGCTTTAATCCAGCGCCTTTGACTGCTCGGCCACACTACCTGCTGACCGCTGTTTAGACGTATGAGTTTGTTGGCATATTTAAGTAGTTTTGTCAGGATATGTTTCCACAAAAAATATCCAGTTGAGAAGTGTCCAACCGAGCCTTGTCCAAAAGGTGATGAAGCCCGCTCGGATCAGAGGTAAATTATCTTCAAGAGAACCAGAAATGTCCAGTGGTAATCTGGTTTGGACTAAATACGTATTTACCTCACTAACTGGAAATTATCTCATAAGTCATCCACGGGTATTTTAGGACACTAACTCCATTGACAAGGAACTGGCAGTGGTGGGATTCGAACCCACGCCTCCTGAGAGACTGGAGCCTTAATCCAGCGCCTTTGACCGCTCGGCCACACTACCCTGTGAAGAAATATCAGGAAGGGACATTTGTTGGCAATTTAAGAAATGTTGCGGTTTGAGGTGCAGACTTGGCGGTCAAACAGGAGTCTTCCACACCAATTTCTAGGTTTGTGATGTCATGCATCGCTTTGTGCACAACGTGATAAAGCCTGCTCGGATCCATGGTGTCACAGGCGACCTAGTTCTTCTTCAGCGACAAGAGTACAGGTCAAATGCTTGTCCTCGAGCAGCAGAGTGGCGCAGCGGAAGCGTGCTGGGCCCATAACCCAGAGGTCGATGGATCGAAACCATCCTCTGCTATCTGCAACTGTTTGTATAGTAGCAAAACCCCGAGTCTGGTATGTTGTTGAACTTCTTCCATGTGTTTCTTTTGAAGGTTAACCATGTGAAGTTTGGAGTTGGCTACTCATTGGCTGTGGCCAAGCCAAGTATTTTGATAAGTACGATGAATTTATGGTGGAAAGAAAATCAAAAAACTCCACTTTGTTAGAAACACAAATCCAAGTCTGAACTGGCAGTGGTGGGATTTGAACCCACGCCTCCTGAGAGACTGGAGCCTTAATACAGCGCCTTTGACCGCTCGGCCACACTACCCTGTGAAGAAATATCAGGAAGGGACATTTGTTGGCAATTTAAGAATTGTTGCGGTCTGAGGTGCAGACTTGGCGGTCAAACAGGAGTCTTCCACACCAATTTCTAGGTTTGTGATGTCATGCATCGCTTTGTGCACAACGAGATACAGCCTGCTCGGATCCATGGTGTCACAGGCGACCTAGTTCTTCTTCAGCGACAAGAGTACAGGTCAAATGCTTGTCCTCGAGCAGCAGAGTGGCGCAGCGGAAGCGGGCTGGGCCCATAACCCAGAGGTCGATGGATCGAAACCATCCTCTGCTATCTGCAACTGTTTGTATATTAGCAAAACCCCGAGTCTGGTATGTTGTTGAACTTCTTCCAAGTGTTTCTTTTGAAGGTTAACCATGTGAAGTTTGGAGTTGGCTACTCATTGGCTGTGGCCAAGCCAAGTATTTTGATAAGTACGATGAATTTATGGTGGAAAGAAAATCAAAAAACTCCACTTTGTGAGAAACACAAATCTAAGTCTGAACTGGCAGTGGTGGGATTTGAACCCACGCCTCCTGAGAGACTGGAGCCTTAATCCAGCGCCTTTGACCGCTCAGCCACACTACCCTGTGCAGAAATATCAGGAAGGGACATTTGTTGGCAATTTAAGAAATGTTGCGGTCTGAGGTGCAGACTTGGCGGTCAAAAAGGAGTCTTCCACACCAATTTCTAGGTTTGTGATGTCATGCATCGCTTTGTGCACAACGAGATACAGCCTGCTCGGATCCATGGTGTCACAGGCGACCTAGTTCTTCTTCAGCAACAAGAGTACAGGACAAACGCTTATCCTCGAGCAGCAGAGTGGCGCAGCGGAAGCGTGCTGGGCCCATAACCCAGAAGTCGATGGATCGAAACCATCCTCTGCTATCTGCAACTGTTTGTATATTAGCAAAACCCCGAGTCTGGTATGTTGTTGAACTTCTTCCAAGTGTTTCTTTTGAAGGTTAACCATGTGAAGTTTGGAGTTGGCTACTCATTGGCTGTGGCCAAGCCAAGTATTTTGATAAGTACGATGAATTTATGGTGGAAAGAAAATCAAAAACCTCCACTTTGTTAGAAACACAAATCCAAGTCTGAACTGGCAGTGGTGGGATTTGAACCCACGCCTCCTGAGAGACTGGAGCCTTAATACAGCGCCTTTGACCGCTCGGCCACACTACCCTGTGAAGAAATATCAGGAAGGGACATTTGTTGGCAATTTAAGAATTGTTGCGGTCTGAGGTGCAGACTTGGCGGTCAAACAGGAGTCTTCCACACCAATTTCTAGGTTTGTGATGTCATGCATCGCTTTGTGCACAACGAGATACAGCCTGCTCGGATCCATGGTGTCACAGGCGACCTAGTTCTTCTTCAGCGACAAGCGTACAGGTCAAATGCTTGTCCTCGAGCAGCAGAGTGGCGCAGCGGAAGCGGGCTGGGCCCATAACCCAGAGGTCGATGGATCGAAACCATCCTCTGCTATCTGCAACTGTTTGTATATTAGCAAAACCCCGAGTCTGGTATGTTGTTGAACTTCTTCCAAGTGTTTCTTTTGAAGGTTAACCATGTGAAGTTTGGAGTTGGCTACTCATTGGCTGTGGCCAAGCCAAGTATTTTGATAAGTACGATGAATTTATGGTGGAAAGAAAATCAAAAAACTCCACTTTGTGAGAAACACAAATCTAAGTCTGAACTGGCAGTGGTGGGATTTGAACCCACGCCTCCTGAGAGACTGGAGCCTTAAACCAGCGCCTTTGACCGCTCGGCCACACTACCCTGTGCAGAAATATCAGGAAGGGACATTTGTTGGCAATTTAAGAAATGTTGCGGTCTGAGGTGCAGACTTGGCGGTCAAAAAGGAGTCTTCCACACCAATTTCTAGGTTTGTGATGTCATGCATCGCTTTGTGCACAACGAGATACAGCCTGCTCGGATCCATGGTGTCACAGGCGACCTAGTTCTTCTTCAGCAACAAGAGTACAGGACAAACGCTTATCCTCGAGCAGCAGAGTGGCGCAGCGGAAGCGTGCTGGGCCCATAACCCAGAAGTCGATGGATCGAAACCATCCTCTGCTATCTGAAACTGTTTGTATATTAGCAAAACCCCGAGTCTGGTATGTTGTTGAACTTCTTCCAAGTGTTTCTTTTGAAGGTTAACCATGTGAAGTTTGGAGTTGGCTACTCATTGGCTGTGGCCAAGCCAAGTATTTTGATAAGTACGATGAATTTATGGTGGAAAGAAAATCAAAAACCTCCACTTTGTTAGAAACACAAATCCAAGTCTGAACTGGCAGTGGTGGGATTTGAACCCACACCTCCTGAGAGACTGGAGCCTTAATACAGCGCCTTTGACCGCTCGGCCACACTACCCTGTGAAGAAATATCAGGAAGGGACATTTGTTGGCAATTTAAGAAATGTTGCGGTCTGAGGTGCAGACTTGGCGGTCAAACAGGAGTCTTCCACACCAATTTCTAGGTTTGTGATGTCATGCATCGCTTTGTGCACAACGTGATACAGCCTGCTCGGATCCATGGTGTCACAGGCGACCTAGTTCTTCTTCAGCGACAAGAGTACAGGACAAATGTTTGTCCTCGAGCAGCAGAGTGGCGCAGCGGAAGCGTGCTGGGCCCATAACCCAGAGGTCGATGGATCGAAACCATCCTCTGCTATCTGCAACTCTTTGTATATTAGCAAAACCCCGAGTCTGGTATGTTGTTGAACTTCTTCCAAGTGTTTCTTTTGAAGGTTAACCATGTGAAGTTCGGAGTTGGCTACTCATTGGCTGTGGCCAAGCCAAGTATTTTGATAAGTACGATGAATTTATGGTGGAAAGAAAATCAAAAACTTCCAATTTGTGAGAAACCCAAATCTAAATGTGAACTGGTGGGATGTGAACCCACGCCTCCTGAGAGACTGGAGCTTTAATCCAGCTCCTTTGACTGCTCGGCCACACTACCTGCTGACCGCTGTTTAGACGTATGAGTTTGTTGGCGTATTTAAGTAGTTTTGTCAGGATGTGTTTCCACAAAAAATATCCAGTTGAGAAGTGTCCAACCGAGCATTGTGCAAAAGGTGATGAATCCCGCTCGGATCAGAGGTAAATTATCTTCAAGAGAACCAGAAATGTCCAGTGGTAATCGGGTTTGGACTAAATACGTATTTACCTCACTAACTAGAAATTATCTCATTAGTCATCCACGGGTATTTTAGGACACTAACTCCATTGACAAGGAACTGGCAGTGGTGGGATTCGAACCCACGCCTCCTGAGAGACTGGAGCCTTAATCCAGCGCCTTTGACCGCTCGGCCACACTACCCTGTGCAGAAATATCAGGAAGGGACATTTGTTGGCAATTTAAGAAATGTTGCGGTCTGAGGTGCAGACTTGGCGGTCAAAAAGGAGTCTTCCACACCAATTTCTAGGTTTGTGATGTCATGCATCGCTTTGTGCACAACGAGATACAGCCTGCTCGGATCCATGGTGTCACAGGCGACCTAGTTCTTCTTCAGCAACAAGAGTACAGGACAAACGCTTATCCTCGAGCAGCAGAGTGGCGCAGCGGAAGCGTGCTGGGCCCATAACCCAGAAGTCGATGGCTCGAAACCATCCTCTGCTATCTGCAACTGTTTGTATATTAGCAAAACCCCGAGTCTGGTATGTTGTTGAACTTCTTCCAAGTGTTTCTTTTGAAGGTTAACCATGTGAAGTTTGGAGTTGGCTACTCATTGGCTGTGGCCAAGCCAAGTATTTTGATAAGTACGATGAATTTATGGTGGAAAGAAAATCAAAAACCTCCACTTTGTTAGAAACACAAATCCAAGTCTGAACTGGCAGTGGTGGGATTTGAACCCACGCCTCCTGAGAGACTGGAGCCTTAATACAGCGCCTTTGACCGCTCGGCCACACTACCCTGTGAAGAAATATCAGGAAGGGACATTTGTTGGCAATTTAAGAAATGTTGCGGTCTGAGGTGCAGACTTGGCGG
Organism: Festucalex cinctus; assembly: GCF_051991245.1. Classification (NCBI taxonomy): domain Eukaryota; kingdom Metazoa; phylum Chordata; class Actinopteri; order Syngnathiformes; family Syngnathidae; genus Festucalex; species Festucalex cinctus. The sequence continues at coordinate 26,476,453 of NC_135412.1, forward strand.
TCAAACAGGAGTCTTCCACACCAATTTCTAGGTTTGTGATGTCATGCATCGCTTTGTGCACAACGTGATACAGCCTGCTCGGATCCATGGTGTCACAGGCGACCTAGTTCTTCTTCAGCGACAAGAGTACAGGACAAATGTTTGTCCTCGAGCAGCAGAGTGGCGCAGCGGAAGCGTGCTGGGCCCATAACCCAGAGGTCGATGGATCGAAACCATCCTCTGCTATCTGCAACTCTTTGTATATTAGCAAAACCCCGAGTCTGGTATGTTGTTGAACTTCTTCCAAGTGTTTCTTTTGAAGGTTAACCATGTGAAGTTCGGAGTTGGCTACTCATTGGCTGTGGCCAAGCCAAGTATTTTGATAAGTACGATGAATTTATGGTGGAAAGAAAATCAAAAACTTCCAATTTGTGAGAAACACAAATCTAAATGTGAACTGGTGGGATGTGAACCCACGCCTCCTGAGAGACTGGAGCTTTAATCCAGCGCCTTTGACTGCTCGGCCACACTACCTGCTGACCGCTGTTTAGACGTATGAGTTTGTTGGCGTATTTAAGTAGTTTTGTCAGGATGTGTTTCCACAAAAAATATCCAGTTGAGAAGTGTCCAACCGAGCATTGTGCAAAAGGTGATGAATCCCGCTCGGATCAGAGGTAAATTATCTTCAAGAGAACCAGAAATGTCCAGTGGTAATCGGGTTTGGACTAAATACGTATTTACCTCACTAACTGGAAATTATCTCATTAGTCATCCACGGGTATTTTAGGACACTAACTCCATTGACAAGGAACTGGCAGTGGTGGGATTCGAACCCACGCCTCCTGAGAGACTGGAGCCTTAATCCAGCGCCTTTGACCGCTCGGCCACACTACCCTGTGAAGAAATATCAGGAAGGGACATTTGTTGGCAATTTAAGAAATGTTGCGGTTTGAGGTGCAGACTTGGCGGTCAAACAGGAGGCTTCCACACCAATTTCTAGGTTTGTGATGTCATGCATCGCTTTGTGCACAACGTGATACAGCCTGCTCGGATCCATGGGGTCACAGGCGACCTAGTTCTTCTTCAGCGACAAGAGTACAGGTCAAATGCTTGTCCTTGAGCAGCAGAGTGGCGCAGCGGAAGCGTGCTGGGCCCATAACCCAGAGGTCAATGGATCGAAACCAGCCTCTGCTATCTGTAACTGTTTGTATATTAGCAAAACCCCATTCTGGTATGTTGTTGAACTTCTTCCTAGTGTTTCTTTTGAAGGTTAACCATGTGAAGTTTGGAGTTGGCTACTCATTGGCTGTGGCCAAGCCAAGTATTTTGATAAGTACGATGAATTTATGGTGGAAAGAAAATCAAAAACCTCCACTTTGTTAGAAACACAAATCCAAGTCTGAACTGGCAGTGGTGGGATTTGAAGCCACGCCTCCTGAGAGACTGGAGCCTTAATCCCGCGCCTTTGACCGCTCGGCCACACTACCCTGTGAAGAAATATCAGGAAGGGACATTTGTTGGCAATTTAAGAAATGTTGCGGTCTGAGGTGCAGACTTGGCGGTCAAACAGGAGTCTTCCACACCAATTTCTAGGTTTGTGATGTCATGCATCGCTTTGTGCACAACGTGATACAGCCTGCTTGGATCCATGGTGTCACAGTCGACCTAGTTCTTCTTCAGCGACAAGAGTACAGGACAAATGTTTGTCCTCGAGCAGCAGAGTGGCGCAGCGGAAGCGTGCTGGGCCCATAACCCAGAGGTCGATGGATCGAAACCATCCTCTGCTATCTGCAACTCTTTGTATATTAGCAAAACCCTGATTCTGGTATGTTGTTGAACTTCTTCCAAGTGTTTCTTTTGAAGGTTAACCATGTGAAGTTCGGAGTTGGCTACTCATTGGCCGTGGCCAAGCCAAGTATTTTGATAAGTCCGATGAATTTATGCTGGAAAGAAAATCAAAAACTTCCATTTTGTGAGAAACCCAAATCTAAATGTGAACTGGTGGGATGTGAACCCACGCCTCCTGAGAGACTGGAGCCTTAATCCAGCGCCTTTGACCGCTCGGCCGCACTACCTGCTGACCGCTGTTTAGACGTATGAATTTGTTGGCGTATTTAAGTAGTTTTGTCAGGATATGTTTCCACAAAAATATCCAGTTGAGAAGTGTCCAACCAAGCCTTGTGCAAAAGGTGATGAATCCCGCTCGGATCAAAGGTAAATTATCTTCAAGAGAACCAGAAATGTCCAGTGGTAATCTGGTTTGGACTAAATGCTTATTTGCCTCACTGACTGGAAATTATCTCATGAGTCATCCACGGGTATTTTAGGACACGAACTCCATTGACAAGGAACTGGCAGTGGTGGGATTCGAACCCACGCCTCCTGAGAGACTAGAGCCTTAATCCAGCGCCTTTGACCTCTCACCCACACTACCTGCTGACCGTTGTTTAGAAGTACGGGTTTGTTGGAATATTTAAGTAGTTTTGTCGGATATGTTTCCACAAAAATATCCAGTTGAGAAGTGTCCAACCGAGCCTTGTGCAAAAGGTGATGAATCCCGCTCGGATCAGAGGTAAATTATCTTGAAGAGAACCAGAAATGACCAGTGGTAATCAGGTTTGGACTAAATTCTTATTCGCCTCACTGACTGAAAATTATCTCATAAGTCATCCACGGGTATTTTAGGACACTAACTTCATTGACATCAAACTGGCAGTGGTGGGATTCGAACCCACGCCTCCTGAGAGACTGGAGCCTAAATCCAGCGCCTTCGACCACTCGGCCACACTACCCTGTGACAAAAAGTCAGGAAGGGACAGTTGTTGGCAATTTAAGAAATGTTGCGGTTTGAGGTGCAGACTTGGCGGTCAAACAGTAGCCTTCCACACCAATTTCTAGGTTTGTGATGTCCTGCATCGCTTTGTGCACGTGATACAGCCTGCTCGGATCCATGGTGTCACAGGCGACCTAGTTCTTCTTCAGCGACAAGAGTACAGGACAAATGCTTATCTTCGAGCAGCAGAGTGGCGCAGCGGAAGCGTGCTGGGCCCATAACCCAGAGGTCGATGGATCGAAACCATCCTCTGCTATCTGCAACTGTTTGCATATTAGCACAACCCCGTGTGTGGTATGTTGTTGAACTTCTTCCTAGTTTTCTTTTGAAGGTTAACCATGTGAAGTTTGGAGTTGGCTTCTCATTGGCTGTGGCCAAGCAAAGTATTTTGATAAGTACGATGAATTTATGGTGGAAAGAAAATCAAAAACCTCCACTTTGTGAGAAACACAAATATAAGTCTGAACTGGCAGTGGTGGGATTTGAACCCACGCCTCCTGAGAGACTGGAGCCTTAATCCAGCACCTTTGACCGCTCAGCCGCACTACCTGCTGACCGCTGTTTAGACGTATGAATTTGTTGGCGTATTTAAGTAGTTTTGTCAGGATATGTTTCCACAAAAATATCCAGTTGAGAAGTGTCCAACCGAGCCTTGTGCAAAAGTTGATGAATCCCGCTCGGATCAGAGGTAAATTATCTTCAAGAGAACCAGAAATGTCCAGTGGTAATCTGGTTTGGACTAAATGCTTATTTGCCTCACTGACTGGAAATTATCTCATGAGTCATCCACGGGTATTTTGGGACACGAACTCCATTGACAAGGAACTGGCAGTAGTGGGATTCAAACCCACGCCTCCTGAGAGACTAGAGCCTTAATCCAGCACCTTTGACCGCTCAGCCACACTGCCTGCTGACCGTTGTTTAGAAGTACGGGTTTGTTGGAATATTTAAGTAGTTTTGTCGGATATGTTTCCACAAAAATGTCCAGTTGAGAAGTGTCCAACCGAGCCTTGTGCAAAAGGTGATGAATCCCGCTCGGATCAGAGGTAAATTATCTTGAAGAGAACCAGAAATGACCAGTGGTAATCAGGTTTGGACTAAATTCTTATTCGCCTCACTGACTGGAAATTATCTCATAAGTCATCCACGGGTATTTTAGGACACAAACTTCATTGACATCAAACTGGCAGTGGTGGGATTCGAACCCACGCCTCCTGAGAGACTGGAGCCTAAATCCAGCGCCTTCGACCACTCGGCCACACTACCCTGTGACAAAATGTCAGGAAGGGACAGTTGTTGGCAATTTAAGAAATGTTGCGGTTTGAGGTGCAGACTTGGCGGTCAAACAGTAGCCTTCCACACCAATTTCTAGGTTTGTGATGTCCTGCATCGCTTTGTGCACGTGATACAGCCTGCTCGGATCCATGGTGTCACAGGCGACCTAGTTCTTCTTCAGCGACAAGAGTACAGGACAAATGCTTATCCTCGAGCAGCAGAGTGGCGCAGCGGAAGCGTGCTGGGCCCATAACCCAGAGGTCGATGGATCGAAACCATCCTCTGCTATCTGCAACTGTTTGCATATTAGCACAACCCCGTGTGTGGTATGTTGTTGAACTTCTTCCTAGTGTTTCTTTTGAAGGTTAACCATGTGAAGTTTGGAGTTGGCTTCTCATTGGCTGTGGCCAAGCATTGTATTTTGATAAGTACGATGAATCTATGGTGGAAAGAAAATCAAAAACCTCCACTTTGTGAGAAACACAAATATAAGTCTGAACTGGCAGTGGTGGGATTTGAACCCACACCTCCTGAGAGACTGGAGCCTTAATCCAGCGCCTTTGACCGCTCCGCCACACTACCTGCTGACTGCTGTTTAGACGTATGAATTTGTTGGCGTATTTAAGTAGTTTTGTCAGGATATGTTTCCACAAAAATATCCAGTTGAGAAGTGTCCAACCGAGCCTTGTGCAAAAGGTGATGAATCCCGCTCGGATCAAAGGTAAATTATCTTCAAGAGAACCAGAAATGTCCAGTGGTAATCTGGTTTGGACTAAATGCTTATTTGCCTCACTGACTGGAAATTATCTCATGAGTCATCCACGGGTATTTTAGGACACAAACTCCATTGACAAGGAACTGGCAGTGGTGGGATTCGAACCCACGCCTCCTGAGAGACTAGAGCCTTAATCCAGCACCTTTGACCGCTCAGCCACACTACCTGCTGACCGTTTTTTAGAAGTACGGGTTTGTTGGAATATTTAAGTAGTTTTGTCGGATATGTTTCCACAAAAATATCCAGTTGAGAAGTGTCCAACCGAGCCTTGTGCAAAAGGTGATGAATCCCGCTCGGATCAGAGGTAAATTATCTTGAAGAGAACCAGAAATGACCAGTGGTAATCAGGTTTGGACTAAATTCTTATTCGCCTCACTGACTGGAAATTATCTCATGAGTCATCCACGGGTATTTTAGGATACGAACTCCATTGACAAGGAACTGGCAGTGGTGGGATTCGAACCCACGCCTCCTGAGAGACTGGAGCCTTAATCCAGCACCTTTGACCGCTCGGCCACACTACCCTGTGAAGAAATATCAGGAAGGGACATTTGTTGGCAATTTAAGAAATGTTGCGGTCTGAGGTGCAGACTTGGCGGTCAAACAGGAGTCTTCCACACCAATTTCTAGGTTTGTGATGTCATGCATCGCTTTGTGCACGAGATACAGCCTGCTCGGATCCATGGTGTCACAGGCGACCTAGTTCTTCTTCAGCGACAAGAGTACAGGTCAAATGCTTGTCCTCGAGCAGCAGAGTGGCGCAGCGGAAGCGTGCTGGGCCCATAACCCAGAGGTCGATGGATCGAAACCATCCTCTGCTATCTGCAACTGTTTGTATATTAGCAAAACCCCGAGTCTGGTATGTTGTTGAACTTCTTCCAAGTGTTTCTTTTGAAGGTTAACCATGTGAAGTTTGGAGTTGGCTACTCATTGGCTGTGGCCAAGCCAAGTATTTTGATAAGTACGATGAATTTATGGTGGAAAGAAAATCAAAAACTTCCAATTTGTGAGAAACCCAAATCTAAATGTGAACTGGTGGGATGTGAACCCACGCCTCCTGAGAGACTGGAGCTTTAATCCAGCGCCTTTGACTGCTCGGCCACACTACCTGCTGACCGCTGTTTAGACGTATGAGTTTGTTGGCATATTTAAGTAGTTTTGTCAGGATATGTTTCCACAAAAAATATCCAGTTGAGAAGTGTCCAACCGAGCCTTGTCCAAAAGGTGATGAAGCCCGCTCGGATCAGAGGTAAATTATCTTCAAGAGAACCAGAAATGTCCAGTGGTAATCTGGTTTGGACTAAATACGTATTTACCTCACTAACTGGAAATTATCTCATAAGTCATCCACGGGTATTTTAGGACACTAACTCCATTGACAAGGAACTGGCAGTGGTGGGATTCGAACCCACGCCTCCTGAGAGACTGGAGCCTTAATCCAGCGCCTTTGACCGCTCGGCCACACTACCCTGTGAAGAAATATCAGGAAGGGACATTTGTTGGCAATTTAAGAAATGTTGCGGTTTGAGGTGCAGACTTGGCGGTCAAACAGGAGTCTTCCACACCAATTTCTAGGTTTGTGATGTCATGCATCGCTTTGTGCACAACGTGATAAAGCCTGCTCGGATCCATGGTGTCACAGGCGACCTAGTTCTTCTTCAGCGACAAGAGTACAGGTCAAATGCTTGTCCTCGAGCAGCAGAGTGGCGCAGCGGAAGCGTGCTGGGCCCATAACCCAGAGGTCGATGGATCGAAACCATCCTCTGCTATCTGCAACTGTTTGTATAGTAGCAAAACCCCGAGTCTGGTATGTTGTTGAACTTCTTCCATGTGTTTCTTTTGAAGGTTAACCATGTGAAGTTTGGAGTTGGCTACTCATTGGCTGTGGCCAAGCCAAGTATTTTGATAAGTACGATGAATTTATGGTGGAAAGAAAATCAAAAAACTCCACTTTGTTAGAAACACAAATCCAAGTCTGAACTGGCAGTGGTGGGATTTGAACCCACGCCTCCTGAGAGACTGGAGCCTTAATACAGCGCCTTTGACCGCTCGGCCACACTACCCTGTGAAGAAATATCAGGAAGGGACATTTGTTGGCAATTTAAGAATTGTTGCGGTCTGAGGTGCAGACTTGGCGGTCAAACAGGAGTCTTCCACACCAATTTCTAGGTTTGTGATGTCATGCATCGCTTTGTGCACAACGAGATACAGCCTGCTCGGATCCATGGTGTCACAGGCGACCTAGTTCTTCTTCAGCGACAAGAGTACAGGTCAAATGCTTGTCCTCGAGCAGCAGAGTGGCGCAGCGGAAGCGGGCTGGGCCCATAACCCAGAGGTCGATGGATCGAAACCATCCTCTGCTATCTGCAACTGTTTGTATATTAGCAAAACCCCGAGTCTGGTATGTTGTTGAACTTCTTCCAAGTGTTTCTTTTGAAGGTTAACCATGTGAAGTTTGGAGTTGGCTACTCATTGGCTGTGGCCAAGCCAAGTATTTTGATAAGTACGATGAATTTATGGTGGAAAGAAAATCAAAAAACTCCACTTTGTGAGAAACACAAATCTAAGTCTGAACTGGCAGTGGTGGGATTTGAACCCACGCCTCCTGAGAGACTGGAGCCTTAATCCAGCGCCTTTGACCGCTCAGCCACACTACCCTGTGCAGAAATATCAGGAAGGGACATTTGTTGGCAATTTAAGAAATGTTGCGGTCTGAGGTGCAGACTTGGCGGTCAAAAAGGAGTCTTCCACACCAATTTCTAGGTTTGTGATGTCATGCATCGCTTTGTGCACAACGAGATACAGCCTGCTCGGATCCATGGTGTCACAGGCGACCTAGTTCTTCTTCAGCAACAAGAGTACAGGACAAACGCTTATCCTCGAGCAGCAGAGTGGCGCAGCGGAAGCGTGCTGGGCCCATAACCCAGAAGTCGATGGATCGAAACCATCCTCTGCTATCTGCAACTGTTTGTATATTAGCAAAACCCCGAGTCTGGTATGTTGTTGAACTTCTTCCAAGTGTTTCTTTTGAAGGTTAACCATGTGAAGTTTGGAGTTGGCTACTCATTGGCTGTGGCCAAGCCAAGTATTTTGATAAGTACGATGAATTTATGGTGGAAAGAAAATCAAAAACCTCCACTTTGTTAGAAACACAAATCCAAGTCTGAACTGGCAGTGGTGGGATTTGAACCCACGCCTCCTGAGAGACTGGAGCCTTAATACAGCGCCTTTGACCGCTCGGCCACACTACCCTGTGAAGAAATATCAGGAAGGGACATTTGTTGGCAATTTAAGAATTGTTGCGGTCTGAGGTGCAGACTTGGCGGTCAAACAGGAGTCTTCCACACCAATTTCTAGGTTTGTGATGTCATGCATCGCTTTGTGCACAACGAGATACAGCCTGCTCGGATCCATGGTGTCACAGGCGACCTAGTTCTTCTTCAGCGACAAGAGTACAGGTCAAATGCTTGTCCTCGAGCAGCAGAGTGGCGCAGCGGAAGCGGGCTGGGCCCATAACCCAGAGGTCGATGGATCGAAACCATCCTCTGCTATCTGCAACTGTTTGTATATTAGCAAAACCCCGAGTCTGGTATGTTGTTGAACTTCTTCCAAGTGTTTCTTTTGAAGGTTAACCATGTGAAGTTTGGAGTTGGCTACTCATTGGCTGTGGCCAAGCCAAGTATTTTGATAAGTACGATGAATTTATGGTGGAAAGAAAATCAAAAAACTCCACTTTGTGAGAAACACAAATCTAAGTCTGAACTGGCAGTGGTGGGATTTGAACCCACGCCTCCTGAGAGACTGGAGCCTTAAACCAGCGCCTTTGACCGCTCGGCCACACTACCCTGTGCAGAAATATCAGGAAGGGACATTTGTTGGCAATTTAAGAAATGTTGCGGTCTGAGGTGCAGACTTGGCGGTCAAAAAGGAGTCTTCCACACCAATTTCTAGGTTTGTGATGTCATGCATCGCTTTGTGCACAACGAGATACAGCCTGCTCGGATCCATGGTGTCACAGGCGACCTAGTTCTTCTTCAGCAACAAGAGTACAGGACAAACGCTTATCCTCGAGCAGCAGAGTGGCGCAGCGGAAGCGTGCTGGGCCCATAACCCAGAAGTCGATGGATCGAAACCATCCTCTGCTATCTGAAACTGTTTGTATATTAGCAAAACCCCGAGTCTGGTATGTTGTTGAACTTCTTCCAAGTGTTTCTTTTGAAGGTTAACCATGTGAAGTTTGGAGTTGGCTACTCATTGGCTGTGGCCAAGCCAAGCATTTTGATAAGTACGATGAATTTATGGTGGAAAGAAAATCAAAAACCTCCACTTTGTTAGAAACACAAATCCAAGTCTGAACTGGCAGTGGTGGGATTTGAACCCACGCCTCCTGAGAGACTGGAGCCTTAATACAGCGCCTTTGACCGCTCGGCCACACTACCCTGTGAAGAAATATCAGGAAGGGACATTTGTTGGCAATTTAAGAAATGTTGCGGTCTGAGGTGCAGACTTGGCGGTCAAACAGGAGTCTTCCACACCAATTTCTAGGTTTGTGATGTCATGCATCGCTTTGTGCACAACGTGATACAGCCTGCTCGGATCCATGGTGTCACAGGCGACCTAGTTCTTCTTCAGCGACAAGAGTACAGGACAAATGTTTGTCCTCGAGCAGCAGAGTGGCGCAGCGGAAGCGTGCTGGGCCCATAACCCAGAGGTCGATGGATCGAAACCATCCTCTGCTATCTGCAACTCTTTGTATATTAGCAAAACCCCGAGTCTGGTATGTTGTTGAACTTCTTCCAAGTGTTTCTTTTGAAGGTTAACCATGTGAAGTTCGGAGTTGGCTACTCATTGGCTGTGGCCAAGCCAAGTATTTTGATAAGTACGATGAATTTATGGTGGAAAGAAAATCAAAAACTTCCAATTTGTGAGAAACCCAAATCTAAATGTGAACTGGTGGGATGTGAACCCACGCCTCCTGAGAGACTGGAGCTTTAATCCAGCGCCTTTGACTGCTCGGCCACACTACCTGCTGACCGCTGTTTAGACGTATGAGTTTGTTGGCGTATTTAAGTAGTTTTGTCAGGATGTGTTTCCACAAAAAATATCCAGTTGAGAAGTGTCCAACCGAGCATTGTGCAAAAGGTGATGAATCCCGCTCGGATCAGAGGTAAATTATCTTCAAGAGAACCAGAAATGTCCAGTGGTAATCGGGTTTGGACTAAATACGTATTTACCTCACTAACTAGAAATTATCTCATTAGTCATCCACGGGTATTTTAGGACACTAACTCCATTGACAAGGAACTGGCAGTGGTGGGATTCGAACCCACGCCTCCTGAGAGACTGGAGCCTTAATCCAGCGCCTTTGACCGCTCGGCCACACTACCCTGTGCAGAAATATCAGGAAGGGACATTTGTTGGCAATTTAAGAAATGTTGCGGTCTGAGGTGCAGACTTGGCGGTCAAAAAGGAGTCTTCCACACCAATTTCTAGGTTTGTGATGTCATGCATCGCTTTGTGCACAACGAGATACAGCCTGCTCGGATCCATGGTGTCACAGGCGACCTAGTTCTTCTTCAGCAACAAGAGTACAGGACAAACGCTTATCCTCGAGCAGCAGAGTGGCGCAGCGGAAGCGTGCTGGGCCCATAACCCAGAAGTCGATGGCTCGAAACCATCCTCTGCTATCTGCAACTGTTTGTATATTAGCAAAACCCCGAGTCTGGTATGTTGTTGAACTTCTTCCAAGTGTTTCTTTTGAAGGTTAACCATGTGAAGTTTGGAGTTGGCTACTCATTGGCTGTGGCCAAGCCAAGTATTTTGATAAGTACGATGAATTTATGGTGGAAAGAAAATCAAAAACCTCCACTTTGTTAGAAACACAAATCCAAGTCTGAACTGGCAGTGGTGGGATTTGAACCCACGCCTCCTGAGAGACTGGAGCCTTAATACAGCGCCTTTGACCGCTCGGCCACACTACCCTGTGAAGAAATATCAGGAAGGGACATTTGTTGGCAATTTAAGAAATGTTGCGGTCTGAGGTGCAGACTTGGCGGTCAAACAGGAGTCTTCCACACCAATTTCTAGGTTTGTGATGTCATGCATCGCTTTGTGCACAACGTGATACAGCCTGCTCGGATCCATGGTGTCACAGGCGACCTAGTTCTTCTTCAGCGACAAGAGTACAGGACAAATGTTTGTCCTCGAGCAGCAGAGTGGCGCAGCGGAAGCGTGCTGGGCCCATAACCCAGAGGTCGATGGATCGAAACCATCCTCTGCTATCTGCAACTCTTTGTATATTAGCAAAACCCCGAGTCTGGTATGTTGTTGAACTTCTTCCAAGTGTTTCTTTTGAAGGTTAACCATGTGAAGTTCGGAGTTGGCTACTCATTGGCTGTGGCCAAGCCAAGTATTTTGATAAGTACGATGAATTTATGGTGGAAAGAAAATCAAAAACTTCCAATTTGTGAGAAACACAAATCTAAATGTGAACTGGTGGGATGTGAACCCACGCCTCCTGAGAGACTGGAGCTTTAATCCAGCGCCTTTGACTGCTCGGCCACACTACCTGCTGACCGCTGTTTAGACGTATGAGTTTGTTGGCGTATTTAAGTAGTTTTGTCAGGATGTGTTTCCACAAAAAATATCCAGTTGAGAAGTGTCCAACCGAGCATTGTGCAAAAGGTGATGAATCCCGCTCGGATCAGAGGTAAATTATCTTCAAGAGAACCAGAAATGTCCAGTGGTAATCGGGTTTGGACTAAATACGTATTTACCTCACTAACTGGAAATTATCTCATTAGTCATCCACGGGTATTTTAGGACACTAACTCCATTGACAAGGAACTGGCAGTGGTGGGATTCGAACCCACGCCTCCTGAGAGACTGGAGCCTTAATCCCGCGCCTTTGACCGCTCGGCCACACTACCCTGTGAAGAAATATCAGGAAGGGACATTTGTTGGCAATTTAAGAAATGTTGCGGTCTGAGGTGCAGACTTGGCGGTCAAACAGGAGTCTTCCACACCAATTTCTAGGTTTGTGATGTCATGCATCGCTTTGTGCACAACGTGATACAGCCTGCTTGGATCCATGGTGTCACAGTCGACCTAGTTCTTCTTCAGCGACAAGAGTACAGGACAAATGTTTGTCCTCGAGCAGCAGAGTGGCGCAGCGGAAGCGTGCTGGGCCCATAACCCAGAGGTCGATGGATCGAAACCATCCTCTGCTATCTGCAACTCTTTGTATATTAGCAAAACCCTGATTCTGGTATGTTGTTGAACTTCTTCCAAGTGTTTCTTTTGAAGGTTAACCATGTGAAGTTCGGAGTTGGCTACTCATTGGCCGTGGCCAAGCCAAGTATTTTGATAAGTACGATGAATTTATGCTGGAAAGAAAATCAAAAACTTCCATTTTGTGAGAAACCCAAATCTAAATGTGAACTGGTGGGATGTGAACCCACGCCTCCTGAGAGACTGGAGCCTTAATCCAGCGCCTTTGACCGCTCGGCCGCACTACCTGCTGACCGCTGTTTAGACGTATGAATTTGTTGGCGTATTTAAGTAGTTTTGTCAGGATATGTTTCCACAAAAATATCCAGTTGAGAAGTGTCCAACCAAGCCTTGTGCAAAAGGTGATGAATCCCGCTCGGATCAAAGGTAAATTATCTTCAAGAGAACCAGAAATGTCCAGTGGTAATCTGGTTTGGACTAAATGCTTATTTGCCTCACTGACTGGAAATTATCTCATGAGTCATCCACGGGTATTTTAGGACACGAACTCCATTGACAAGGAACTGGCAGTGGTGGGATTCGAACCCACGCCTCCTGAGAGACTAGAGCCTTAATCCAGCGCCTTTGACCTCTCACCCACACTACCTGCTGACCGTTGTTTAGAAGTACGGGTTTGTTGGAATATTTAAGTAGTTTTGTCGGATATGTTTCCACAAAAATATCCAGTTGAGAAGTGTCCAACCGAGCCTTGTGCAAAAGGTGATGAATCCCGCTCGGATCAGAGGTAAATTATCTTGAAGAGAACCAGAAATGACCAGTGGTAATCAGGTTTGGACTAAATTCTTATTCGCCTCACTGACTGAAAATTATCTCATAAGTCATCCACGGGTATTTTAGGACACTAACTTCATTGACATCAAACTGGCAGTGGTGGGATTCGAACCCACGCCTCCTGAGAGACTGGAGCCTAAATCCAGCGCCTTCGACCACTCGGCCACACTACCCTGTGACAAAAAGTCAGGAAGGGACAGTTGTTGGCAATTTAAGAAATGTTGCGGTTTGAGGTGCAGACTTGGCGGTCAAACAGTAGCCTTCCACACCAATTTCTAGGTTTGTGATGTCCTGCATCGCTTTGTGCACGTGATACAGCCTGCTCGGATCCATGGTGTCACAGGCGACCTAGTTCTTCTTCAGCGACAAGAGTACAGGACAAATGCTTATCTTCGAGCAGCAGAGTGGCGCAGCGGAAGCGTGCTGGGCCCATAACCCAGAGGTCGATGGATCGAAACCATCCTCTGCTATCTGCAACTGTTTGCATATTAGCACAACCCCGTGTGTGGTATGTTGTTGAACTTCTTCCTAGTTTTCTTTTGAAGGTTAACCATGTGAAGTTTGGAGTTGGCTTCTCATTGGCTGTGGCCAAGCAAAGTATTTTGATAAGTACGATGAATTTATGGTGGAAAGAAAATCAAAAACCTCCACTTTGTGAGAAACACAAATATAAGTCTGAACTGGCAGTGGTGGGATTTGAACCCACGCCTCCTGAGAGACTGGAGCCTTAATCCAGCACCTTTGACCGCTCAGCCGCACTACCTGCTGACCGCTGTTTAGACGTATGAATTTGTTGGCGTATTTAAGTAGTTTTGTCAGGATATGTTTCCACAAAAATATCCAGTTGAGAAGTGTCCAACCGAGCCTTGTGCAAAAGTTGATGAATCCCGCTCGGATCAGAGGTAAATTATCTTCAAGAGAACCAGAAATGTCCAGTGGTAATCTGGTTTGGACTAAATGCTTATTTGCCTCACTGACTGGAAATTATCTCATGAGTCATCCACGGGTATTTTGGGACACGAACTCCATTGACAAGGAACTGGCAGTAGTGGGATTCAAACCCACGCCTCCTGAGAGACTAGAGCCTTAATCCAGCACCTTTGACCGCTCAGCCACACTGCCTGCTGACCGTTGTTTAGAAGTACGGGTTTGTTGGAATATTTAAGTAGTTTTGTCGGATATGTTTCCACAAAAATGTCCAGTTGAGAAGTGTCCAACCGAGCCTTGTGCAAAAGGTGATGAATCCCGCTCGGATCAGAGGTAAATTATCTTGAAGAGAACCAGAAATGACCAGTGGTAATCAGGTTTGGACTAAATTCTTATTCGCCTCACTGACTGGAAATTATCTCATAAGTCATCCACGGGTATTTTAGGACACAAACTTCATTGACATCAAACTGGCAGTGGTGGGATTCGAACCCACGCCTCCTGAGAGACTGGAGCCTAAATCCAGCGCCTTCGACCACTCGGCCACACTACCCTGTGACAAAATGTCAGGAAGGGACAGTTGTTGGCAATTTAAGAAATGTTGCGGTTTGAGGTGCAGACTTGGCGGTCAAACAGTAGCCTTCCACACCAATTTCTAGGTTTGTGATGTCCTGCATCGCTTTGTGCACGTGATACAGCCTGCTCGGATCCATGGTGTCACAGGCGACCTAGTTCTTCTTCAGCGACAAGAGTACAGGACAAATGCTTATCCTCGAGCAGCAGAGTGGCGCAGCGGAAGCGTGCTGGGCCCATAACCCAGAGGTCGATTGATCGAAACCATCCTCTGCTATCTGCAACTGTTTGCATATTAGCACAACCCCGTGTGTGGTATGTTGTTGAACTTCTTCCTAGTGTTTCTTTTGAAGGTTAACCATGTGAAGTTTGGAGTTGGCTTCTCATTGGCTGTGGCCAAGCATTGTATTTTGATAAGTACGATGAATCTATGGTGGAAAGAAAATCAAAAACCTCCACTTTGTGAGAAACACAAATATAAGTCTGAACTGGCAGTGGTGGGATTTGAACCCACACCTCCTGAGAGACTGGAGCCTTAATCCAGCGCCTTTGACCGCTCCGCCGCACTACCTGCTGACTGCTGTTTAGACGTATGAATTTGTTGGCGTATTTAAGTAGTTTTGTCAGGATATGTTTCCACAAAAATATCCAGTTGAGAAGTGTCCAACCGAGCCTTGTGCAAAAGGTGATGAATCCCGCTCGGATCAAAGGTAAATTATCTTCAAGAGAACCAGAAATGTCCAGTGGTAATCTGGTTTGGACTAAATGCTTATTTGCCTCACTGACTGGAAATTATCTCATGAGTCATCCACGGGTATTTTAGGACACAAACTCCATTGACAAGGAACTGGCAGTGGTGGGATTCGAACCCACGCCTCCTGAGAGACTAGAGCCTTAATCCAGCACCTTTGACCGCTCAGCCACACTACCTGCTGACCGTTTTTTAGAAGTACGGGTTTGTTGGAATATTTAAGTAGTTTTGTCGGATATGTTTCCACAAAAATATCCAGTTGAGAAGTGTCCAACCGAGCCTTGTGCAAAAGGTGATGAATCCCGCTCGGATCAGAGGTAAATTATCTTGAAGAGAACCAGAAATGACCAGTGGTAATCAGGTTTGGACTAAATTCTTATTCGCCTCACTGACTGGAAATTATCTCATGAGTCATCCACGGGTATTTTAGGATACGAACTCCATTGACAAGGAACTGGCAGTGGTGGGATTCGAACCCACGCCTCCTGAGAGACTGGAGCCTTAATCCAGCACCTTTGACCGCTCGGCCACACTACCCTGTGAAGAAATATCAGGAAGGGACATTTGTTGGCAATTTAAGAAATGTTGCGGTCTGAGGTGCAGACTTGGCGGTCAAACAGGAGTCTTCCACACCAATTTCTAGGTTTGTGATGTCATGCATCGCTTTGTGCACGAGATACAGCCTGCTCGGATCCATGGTGTCACAGGCGACCTAGTTCTTCTTCAGCGACAAGAGTACAGGTCAAATGCTTGTCCTCGAGCAGCAGAGTGGCGCAGCGGAAGCGTGCTGGGCCCATAACCCAGAGGTCGATGGATCGAAACCATCCTCTGCTATCTGCAACTGTTTGTATATTAGCAAAACCCCGAGTCTGGTATGTTGTTGAACTTCTTCCAAGTGTTTCTTTTGAAGGTTAACCATGTGAAGTTTGGAGTTGGCTACTCATTGGCTGTGGCCAAGCCAAGTATTTTGATAAGTACGATGAATTTATGGTGGAAAGAAAATCAAAAACCTCCACTTTGTTAGAAACACAAATCCAAGTCTGAACTGGCAGTGGTGGGATTTGAACCCACGCCTCCTGAGAGACTGGAGCCTTAATACAGCGCCTTTGACCGCTCGGCCACACTACCCTGTGAAGAAATATCAGGAAGGGACATTTGTTGGCAATTTAAGAAATGTTGCGGTCTGAGGTGCAGACTTGGCGGTCAAACAGGAGTCTTCCACACCAATTTCTAGGTTTGTGATGTCATGCATCGCTTTGTGCACAACGTGATACAGCCTGCTCGGATCCATGGTGTCACAGGCGACCTAGTTCTTCTTCAGCGACAAGAGTACAGGACAAATGTTTGTCCTCGAGCAGCAGAGTGGCGCAGCGGAAGCGTGCTGGGCCCATAACCCAGAGGTCGATGGATCGAAACCATCCTCTGCTATCTGCAACTCTTTGTATATTAGCAAAACCCCGAGTCTGGTATGTTGTTGAACTCCTTCCAAGTGTTTCTTTTGAAGGTTACCATGTGAAGTTCGGAGTTGGCTACTCATTGGCTGTGGCCAAGCCAAGTATTTTGATAAGTACGATGAATTTATGGTGGAAAGAAAATCAAAAACTTCCAATTTGTGAGAAACCCAAATCTAAATGTGAACTGGTGGGATGTGAACCCACGCCTCCTGAGAGACTGGAGCTTTAATCCAGCGCCTTTGACTGCTCGGCCACACTACCTGCTGACCGCTGTTTAGACGTATGAGTTTGTTGGCGTATTTAAGTAGTTTTGTCAGGATGTGTTTCCACAAAAAATATCCAGTTGAGAAGTGTCCAACCGAGCATTGTGCAAAAGGTGATGAATCCCGCTCGGATCAGAGGTAAATTATCTTCAAGAGAACCAGAAATGTCCAGTGGTAATCGGGTTTGGACTAAATACGTATTTACCTCACTAACTGGAAATTATCTCATTAGTCATCCACGGGTATTTTAGGACACTAACTCCATTGACAAGGAACTGGCAGTGGTGGGATTCGAACCCACGCCTCCTGAGAGACTGGAGCCTTAATCCAGCGCCTTTGACCGCTCGGCCACACTACCCTGTGAAGAAATATCAGGAAGGGACATTTGTTGGCAATTTAAGAAATGTTGCGGTTTGAGGTGCAGACTTGGCGGTCAAACAGGAGGCTTCCACACCAATTTCTAGGTTTGTGATGTCATGCATCGCTTTGTGCACAACGTGATACAGCCTGCTCGGATCCATGGGGTCACAGGCGACCTAGTTCTTCTTCAGCGACAAGAGTACAGGTCAAATGCTTGTCCTTGAGCAGCAGAGTGGCGCAGCGGAAGCGTGCTGGGCCCATAACCCAGAGGTCAATGGATCGAAACCAGCCTCTGCTATCTGTAACTGTTTGTATATTAGCAAAACCCCGATTCTGGTATGTTGTTGAACTTCTTCCAAGTGTTTCTTTTGAAGGTTAACCATGTGAAGTTCGGAGTTGGCTACTCATTGGCTGTGGCCAAGCCAAGTATTTTGATAAGTACGATGAATTTATGGTGGAAAGAAAATCAAAAACTTCCATTTTGTGAGAAACCCAAATCTAAATGTGAACTGGTGGGATGTGAACCCACGCCTCCTGAGAGACTGGAGCCTTAATCCAGCGCCTTTGACCGCTCGGCCGCACTCCCTGCTGACCGCTGTTTAGACGTATGAATTTGTTGGCGTATTTAAGTAGTTTTGTCAGGATATGTTTCCACAAAAATATCCAGTTGAGAAGTGTCCAACCGAGCCTTGTGCAAAAGGTGATGAATCCCGCTCGGATCAGAGGTAAATTATCTTCAAGAGAACCAGAAATGTCCAGTGGTAATCTGGTTTGGACTAAATGCTTATTTGCCTCACCGACTGGAAATTATCTCATGAGTCATCCACGGTTATTTTAGGACACTAACTCCATTGACAAGGAACTGGCAGTGGTGGGATTCGAACCCACGCCTCCTGAGAGACTGGAGCCTTAATCCAGCGCCTTTGACCGCTCGGCCACACTACCCTGTGAAGAATTATCAGGAAGGGACATTTGTTGGCAATTTAAGAAATGTTGCGGTTTGAGGTGCAGACTTGGGGGTCAAACAGGAGTCTTCCACACCAATTTCTAGGTTTGTGATGTCATGCATCGCTTTGTGCACAACGTGATACAGCCTGCTCGGATCCATGGTGTCACAGGCGACCTAGTTCTTCTTCAGCGACAAGAGTACAGGTCAAATGCTTGTCCTTGAGCAGCAGAGTGGCGCAGCGGAAGCGTGCTGGGCCCATAACCCAGAGGTCGATGGATCGAAACCATCCTCTGCTATCTGTAACTGTTTGCATATTAGCACAACCCCGTGTGTGGTATGTTGTTGAACTTCTTCCTAGTGTTTCTTTTGAAGGTTAACCATGTGAAGTTTGGAGTTGGCTACTCATTGGCTGTGGCCAAGCCAAGTATTTTGATAAGTACGATGAATTTATGGTGGAAAGAAAATCAAAAACCTCCACTTTGTTAGAAACACAAATCCAAGTCTGAACTGGCAGTGGTGGGATTTGAAGCCACGCCTCCTGAGAGACTGGAGCCTTAATCCCGCGCCTTTGACCGCTCGGCCACACTACCCTGTGAAGAAATATCAGGAAGGGACATTTGTTGGCAATTTAAGAAATGTTGCGGTCTGAGGTGCAGACTTGGCGGTCAAACAGGAGTCTTCCACACCAATTTCTAGGTTTGTGATGTCATGCATCGCTTTGTGCACAACGTGATACAGCCTGCTTGGATCCATGGTGTCACAGGCGACCTAGTTCTTCTTCAGCGACAAGAGTACAGGACAAATGTTTGTCCTCGAGCAGCAGAGTGGCGCAGCGGAAGCGTGCTGGGCCCATAACCCAGAGGTCGATGGATCTAAACCATCCTCTGCTATCTGCAACTCTTTGTATATTAGCAAAACCCTGATTCTGGTATGTTGTTGAACTTCTTCCAAGTGTTTCTTTTGAAGGTTAACCATGTGAAGTTCGGAGTTGGCTACTCATTGGCCGTGGCCAAGCCAAGTATTTTGATAAGTACGATGAATTTATGCTGGAAAGAAAATCAAAAACTTCCATTTTGTGAGAAACCCAAATCTAAATGTGAACTGGTGGGATGTGAACCCACGCCTCCTGAGAGACTGGAGCCTTAATCCAGCGCCTTTGACCGCTCGGCCGCACTACCTGCTGACCGCTGTTTAGACGTATGAATTTGTTGGCGTATTTAAGTAGTTTTGTCAGGATATGTTTCCACAAAAATATCCAGTTGAGAAGTGTCCAACCAAGCCTTGTGCAAAAGGTGATGAATCCCGCTCGGATCAAAGGTAAATTATCTTCAAGAGAACCAGAAATGTCCAGTGGTAATCTGGTTTGGACTAAATGCTTATTTTCCTCACTGACTGGAAATTATCTCATGAGTCATCCACGGGTATTTTAGGACACGAACTCCATTGACAAGGAACTGGCAGTGGTGGGATTCGAACCCACGCCTCCTGAGAGACTAGAGCCTTAATCCAGCGCCTTTGACCTCTCAGCCACACTACCTGCTGCCTGTCGTTTAGAAGTACGGGTTTGTTGGAATATTTAAGTAGTTTTGTCGGATATGTTTCCACAAAAATATCCAGTTGAGAAGTGTCCAACCGAGCCTTGTGCAAAAGGTGATGAATCCCGCTCGGATCAGAGGTAAATTATCTTGAAGAGAACCAGAAATGACCAGTGGTAATCAGGTTTGGACTAAATTCTTATTCGCCTCACTGACTGGAAATTATCTCATAAGTCATCCACGGGTATTTTAGGACACTAACTTCATTGACATCAAACTGGCAGTGGTGGGATTCGAACCCACGCCTCCTGAGAGACTGGAGCCTAAATCCAGCGCCTTCGACCACTCGGCCACACTACCCTGTGACAAAATGTCAGGAAGGGACAGTTGTTGGCAATTTAAGAAATGTTGCGGTTTGAGGTGCAGACTTGGCGGTCAAACAGTAGCCTTCCACACCAATTTCTAGGTTTGTGATGTCCTGCATCGCTTTGTGCACGTGATACAGCCTGCTCGGATCCATGGTGTCACAGGCGACCTAGTTCTTCTTCAGCGACAAGAGTACAGGACAAATGCTTATCTTCGAGCAGCAGAGTGGCGCAGCGGAAGCGTGCTGGGCCCATAACCCAGAGGTCGATGGATCGAAACCATCCTCTGCTATCTGCAACTGTTTGCATATTAGCACAACCCCGTGTGTGGTATGTTGTTGAACTTCTTCCTAGTTTTCTTTTGAAGGTTAACCATGTGAAGTTTGGAGTTGGCTTCTCATTGGCTGTGGCCAAGCAAAGTATTTTGATAAGTACGATGAATTTATGGTGGAAAGAAAATCAAAAACCTCCACTTTGTGAGAAACACAAATATAAGTCTGAACTGGCAGTGGTGGGATTTGAACCCACGCCTCCTGAGAGACTGGAGCCTTAATCCAGCACCTTTGACCGCTCAGCCGCACTACCTGCTGACCGCTGTTTAGACGTATGAATTTGTTGGCGTATTTAAGTAGTTTTGTCAGGATATGTTTCCACAAAAATATCCAGTTGAGAAGTGTCCAACCGAGCCTTGTGCAAAAGGTGATGAATCCCGCTCGGATCAAAGGTAAATTATCTTCAAGAGAACCAGAAATGTCCAGTGGTAATCTGGTTTGGACTAAATGCTTATTTGCCTCACTGACTGGAAATTATCTCATGAGTCATCCACGGGTATTTTAGGACACGAACTCCATTGACAAGGAACTGGCAGTGGTGGGATTCGAACCCACGCCTCCTGAGAGACTAGAGCCTTAATCCAGCGCCTTTGACCTCTCAGCCACACTACCTGCTGACCGTTGTTTAGAAGTACGGGTTTGTTGGAATATTTAAGTAGTTTTGTCGGATATGTTTCCACAAAAATATCCAGTTGAGAAGTGTCCAACCGAGCCTTGTGCAAAAGGTGATGAATCCCGCTCGGATCAGAGGTAAATTATCTTGAAGAGAACCAGAAATGACCAGTGGTAATCAGGTTTGGACTAAATTCTTATTCGCCTCACTGACTGGAAATTATCTCATAAGTCATCCACGGGTATTTTAGGACACTAACTTCATTGACATCAAACTGGCAGTGGTGGGATTCGAACCCACGCCTCCTGAGAGACTGGAGCCTAAATCCAGCGCCTTCGACCACTCGGCCACACTACCCTGTGACAAAATGTCAGGAAGGGACAGTTGTTGGCAATTTAAGAAATGTTGCGGTTTGAGGTGCAGACTTGGCGGTCAAACAGTAGCCTTCCACACCAATTTCTAGGTTTGTGATGTCCTGCATCGCTTTGTGCACGTGATACAGCCTGCTCGGATCCATGGTGTCACAGGCGACCTAGTTCTTCTTCAGCGACAAGAGTACAGGACAAATGCTTATCTTCGAGCAGCAGAGTGGAGCAGCGGAAGCGTGCTGGGCTCATAACCCAGAGGTCGATGGATCGAAACCATCCTCTGCTATCTGCAACTGTTTGCATATTAGCACAACCCCGTGTGTGGTATGTTGTTGAACTTCTTCCTAGTTTTCTTTTGAAGGTTAACCATGTGAAGTTTGGAGTTGGCTTCTCATTGGCTGTGACCAAGCAAAGTATTTTGATAAGTACGATGAATTTATGGTGGAAAGAAAATCAAAAACCTCCACTTTGTGAGAAACACAAATATAAGCCTGAACTGGCAGTGGTGGGATTTGAACCCACGCCTCCTGAGAGACTGGAGCCTTAATCCAGCACCTTTGACCGCTCAGCCGCACTACCTGCTGACCGCTGTTTAGACGTATGAATTTGTTGGCGTATTTAAGTAGTTTTGTCAGGATATGTTTCCACAAAAATATCCAGTTGAGAAGTGTCCAACCGAGCCTTGTGCAAAAGTTGATGAATCCCGCTCGGATCAGAGGTAAATTATCTTCAAGAGAACCAGAAATGTCCAGTGGTAATCTGGTTTGGACTAAATGCTTATTTGCCTCACTGACTGGAAATTATCTCATGAGTCATCCACGGGTATTTTAGGACACGAACTCCATTGACAAGGAACTGGCAGTAGTGGGATTCAAACCCACGCCTCCTGAGAGACTAGAGCCTTAATCCAGCGCCTTTGACCGCTCAGCCACACTGCCTGCTGACCGTTTTTTAGAAGTACGGGTTTGTTGGAATATTTAAGTAGTTTTGTCGGATATGTTTCCACAAAAATATCCAGTTGAGAAGTGTCCAACCGAGCCTTGTGCAAAAGGTGATGAATCCCGCTCGGATCAGAGGTAAATTATCTTGAAGAGAACCAGAAATGACCAGTGGTAATCAGGTTTGGACTAAATTCTTATTCTCCTCACTGACTGGAAATTATCTCATGAGTCATCCACGGGTATTTTAGGATACGAACTCCATTGACAAGGAACTGGCAGTGGTGGGATTCGAACCCACGCCTCCTGAGAGACTGGAGCCTTAATCCAGCACCTTTGACCGCTCGGCCACACTACCCTGTGAAGAAATATCAGGAAGGGACATTTGTTGGCAATTTAAGAAATGTTGCGGTCTGAGGTGCAGACTTGGCGGTCAAACAGGAGTCTCCCACACCAATTTCTAGGTTTGTGATGTCATGCATCGCTTTGTGCACGAGATACAGCCTGCTCGGATCCATGGTGTCACAGGCGACCTAGTTCTTCTTCAGCGACAAGAGTACAGGTCAAATGCTTGTCCTCGAGCAGCAGAGTGGCGCAGCGGAAGCGTGCTGGGCCCATAACCCAGAGGTCGATGGATCGAAACCATCCTCTGCTATCTGCAACTGTTTGTATATTAGCAAAACCCCGAGTCTGGTATGTTGTTGAACTTCTTCCAAGTGTTTCGTTTGAAGGTTAACCATGTGAAGTTTGGAGTTGGCTTCTCATTGGCTGTGGCCAAGCCAAGTATTTTGATAAGTACGATGAATTTATGGTGGAAAGAAAATCAAAAAACTCCACTTTGTGAGAAACACAAATCTAAGTCTGAACTGGCAGTGGTGGGATTTGAACCCACGCCTCCTGAGAGACTGGAGCCTTAATCCAGCGCCTTTGACCGCTCGGCCACACTACCCTGTGCAGAAATATCAGGAAGGGACATTTGTTGGCAATTTAAGAAATGTTGCGGTCTGAGGTGCAGACTTGGCGGTCAAAAAGGAGTCTTCCACACCAATTTCTAGGTTTGTGATGTCATGCATCGCTTTGTGCACAACGAGATACAGCCTGCTCGGATCCATGGTGTCACAGGCGACCTAGTTCTTCTTCAGCAACAAGAGTACAGGACAAATGCTTATCCTCGAGCAGCAGAGTGGCGCAGCGGAAGCGTGCCGGGCCCATAACCCAGAAGTCGATGGATCGAAACCATCCTCTGCTATCTGCAACTGTTTGTATATTAGCAAAACCCCGAGTCTGGTATGTTGTTGAACTTCTTCCAAGTGTTTCTTTTGAAGGTTAACCATGTGAAGTTTGGAGTTGGCTACTCATTGGCTGTGGCCAAGACAAGTATTTTGATAAGTACGATGAATTTATGGTGGAAAGAAAATCAAAAACCTCCACTTTGTTAGAAACACAAATCCAAGTCTGAAATGGCAGTGGTGGGATTTGAACCCACTCCTCCTGAGAGACTGGAGCCTTAATCCAGAGCCTTTTGACCGCTCGGCCACACTACCCTGTGAAGAAATATCAGGAAGGGACATTTGTTGGCAATTTAAGAAATGTTGCGGTCTGAGGTGCAGACTTGGCGGTCAAACAGGAGTCTTCCACACCAATTTCTAGGTTTGTGATGTCATGCATCGCTTTGTGCACGTGATACAGCCTGCTCGGATCCATGGTGTCACAGGCGACCTAGTTCTTCTTCAGCGACAAGAGTACAGGACAAATGTTTGTCCTCGAGCAGCAGAGTGGCGCAGCGGAAGCGTGCTGGGCCCATAACCCAGAGGTCGATGGATCGAAACCATCCTCTGCTATCTGCAACTCTTTGTATATTAGCAAAACCCCAAGTCTGGTATGTTGTTGAACTTCTTCCAAGTGTTTCTTTTGAAGGTTAACCATGTGAAGTTCGGAGTTGGCTACTCATTGGCTGTGGCCAAGCCAAGTATTTTGATAAGTACGATGAATTTATGGTGGAAAGAAAATCAAAAACTTCCATTTTGTGAGAAACCCAAATCTAAATGTGAACTGGTGGGATGTGAACCCACGCCTCCTGAGAGACTGGAGCTTTAATCCAGCGCCTTTGAATGCTCGGCCACACTACCTGCTGACCGCTGTTTAGACGTATGAGTTTGTTGGCACATTTAAGTAGTTTTGTCAGGATATGTTTCCACAAAAAATATCCAGTTGAGAAGTGTCCAACCGAGCATTGTGCAAAAGGTGATGAATCCCGCTCGGATCAGAGGTAAATTATCTTCAAGAGAACCAGAAATGTCCAGCGGTAATCGGGTTTGGACTAAATACGTATTTACCTCACTAACTGGAAATTATCTCATTAGTCATCCACGGGTATTTTAGGACACTAACTCCATTGACAAGGAACTGGCAGTGGTGGGATTCGAACCCACGCCTCCTGAGAGACTGGAGCCTTAATCCCGCTCCTTTGACTGCTCGGCCACACTACCCTGTGAAGAAATATCAGGAAGGGACATTTGTTGGCAATTTAAGAAATGTTGCGGTCTGAGGTGCAGACTTGGCGGTCAAACAGGAGTCTTCCACACCAATTTCTAGGTTTGTGATGTCATGCATCGCTTTGTGCACAACGTGATACAGCCTGCTTGGATCCATGGTGTCACAGGCGACCTAGTTCTTCTTCAGCGACAAGAGTACAGGACAAATGTTTGTCCTCTACCAGCAGAGTGGCGCAGCGGAAGCGTGCTGGGCCCATAACCCAGAGGTCGATGGATCGAAACCATCCTCTGCTATCTTCAACTCTTTGTATATTAGCAAAACCCAGAGTCTGGTATGTTGTTGAACTTCTTCCAAGTGTTTCGTTTGAAGGTTCACCATGTGAAGTTTGGAGTTGGCTTCTCATTGGCTGTGGCCAAGCAAAGTATTTTGATAAGTACGATGAATTTATGGTGGAAAGAAAATCAAAAACCTCCACTTTGTGAGAAACACAAATATAAGTCTGAACTGGCAGTGGTGGGATTTGAACCGACGCCTCCTGAGAGACTGGAGCCTTAATCCAGCACCTTTGACCGCTCAGCCGCACTACCTGCTGACCGCTGTTTAGACGTATGAATTTGTTGGCGTATTTAAGTAGTTTTGTCAGGATATGTTTCCACAAAAATATCCAGTTGAGAAGTGTCCAACCGAGCCTTGTGCAAAAGGTGATGAATCCCGCTCGGATCAGAGGTAAATTATCTTCAAGAGAACCAGAAATGTCCAGTGGTAATCTGGTTTGGACTAAATGCTTATTTGCCTCACCGACTGGAAATTATCTCATGAGTCATCCACGGTTATTTTAGGACACTAACTCCATTGACAAGGAACTGGCAGTGGTGGGATTCGAACCCACGCCTCCTGAGAGACTGGAGCCTTAATCCAGCGCCTTTGACCGCTCGGCCACACTACCCTGTGAAGAATTATCAGGAAGGGACATTTGTTGGCAATTTAAGAAATGTTGCGGTTTGAGGTGCAGACTTGGGGGTCAAACAGGAGTCTTCCACACCAATTTCTAGGTTTGTAATGTCATGCATCGCTTTGTGCACAACGTGATACAGCCTGCTCGGATCCATGGTGTCACAGGCGACCTAGTTCTTCTTCAGCGACAAGAGTACAGGTCAAATGCTTGTCCTTGAGCAGCAGAGTGGCGCAGCGGAAGCGTGCTGGGCCCATAACCCAGAGGTCGATGGATCGAAACCATCCTCTGCTATCTGCAACTGTTTGCATATGAGCACAACCCTGTGTGTGGTATGTTGTTGAACTTCTTCCAAGTGTTTCGTTTGAAGGTTCACCATGTGAAGTTCGGAGTTGGCTACTCATTGGCTGTGGCCAAGCCAAGTATTTTGATAAGTACGATGAATTTATGGTGGAAAGAAAATCAAAAACTTCCATTTTGTGAGAAACCCAAATCTAAATGTGAACTGGTGGGATGTGAACCCACACCTCCTGAGAGACTGGAGCTTTAATCCAGCGCCTTTGACTGCTCGGCCACACTACCTGCTGACCACTGTTTAGACGTATGAGTTTGTTGGCATATTTAAGTAGTTTTGTCAGGATATGTTTCCACAAAAAATATCCAGTTGAGAAGTGTCCAACCGAGCCTTGTCCAAAAGGTGATGAAGCCCGCTCGGATCAGAGGTAAATTATCTTCAAGAGAACCAGAAATGTCCAGTGGTAATCTGGTTTGGACTAAATACGTATTTACCTCACTGACTGGAAATTATCTCATAAGTCATCCACTGGTATTTTAGGACACGAACTCCATTGACAAGGAACTGGCAGTGGTGGGATTCGAACCCACGCCTCCTGAGAGACTGGAGCCTTAATCCAGCGCCTTTGACCGCTCAGACGCACTCCCTGCTGACCGCTGTTTAGACGTATGAATTTGTTGGCGTATTTAAGTAGTTTTGTCAGGATATGTTTCCACAAAAATATCCAGTTGAGAAGTGTCCAACCGAGCCTTGTGCAAAAGGTGATGAATCCCGCTCGGATCAGAGGTAAATTATCTTCATGAGAACCAGAAATGTCCAGTGGTAATCTGGTTTGGACTAAATGCTTTTTTGCCTCACCGACTGGAAATTATCTCATGAGTCATCCACGGTTATTTTAGGACACTAACTCCATTGACAAGGAACTGGCAGTGGTGGGATTCGAACCCACGCCTCCTGAGAGACTGGAGCCTTAATCCAGCGCCTTTGACCGCTCGGCCACACTACCCTGTGAAGAATTATCAGGAAGGGACATTTGTTGGCAATTTAAGAAATGTTGCGGTTTTAGGTGCAGACTTGGGGTCGAACAGGAGTCTTCCACACCAATTTCTAGGTTTGTGATGTCATGCATCGCTTTGTGCACAACGTGATACAGCCTGCTCGGATCCATGGTGTCACAGGCGACCTAGTTCTTCTTCAGCGACAAGAGTACAGGTCAAATGCTTGTCCTTGAGCAGCAGAGTGGCGCAGCGGAAGCGTGCTGGGCCCATAACCCAGAGGTCGATGGATCGAAACCATCCTCTGCTATCTGCAACTGTTTGCATATTAGCACAACCCCGTGTGTGGTATGTTGTTGAACTTCTTCCTAGTGTTTCTTTTGAAGGTTAACCATGTGAAGTTTGGAGTTGGCTACTCATTGGCTGTGGCCAAGCCGAGTATTTTGATAAGTACGATGAATTTATGGTGGAAAGAAAATCAAAAACCTCCACTTTGTTAGAAACACAAATCCAAGTCTGAACTGGCAGTGGTGGGATTTGAACCCACGCCTCCTGAGAGACTGGAGCCTTAATCCCGCCCCTTTGACCGCTCGGCCACACTACCCTGTGAAGAAATATCAGGAAGTAACATTTGTTGGCAATTTAAGAAATGTTGCGGTCTGAGGTGCAGACTTGGCGGTCAAACAGGAGTCTTCCACACCAATTTCTAGGTTTGTGATGTCATGCATCGCTTTGTGCACAACGTGATACAGCCTGCTTGGATCCATGGTGTCACAGGCGACCTAGTTCTTCTTCAGTGACAAGAGTACAGGACAAATGTTTGTCCTTGAGCAGCAGAGTGGCGCAGCGGAAGCGTGCTGGGCCCATAACCCAGAGGTCGATGGATCGAAACCATCCTCTGCTATCTGCAACTCTTTGTATATTAGCAAAACCCAGAGTCTGGTATGTTGTTGAACTTCTTCCAAGTGTTTCGTTTGAAGGTTAACCATGTGAAGTCTGGAGTTGGCTACTCATTGGCTGTGGCCAAGCCAAGTATTTTGATAAGTACGATGAATTTATGGTGGAAAGAAAATCAAAAACCTCCACTTTGTTAGAAACACAAATCCAAGTCTGAACTGGCAGTGGTGGGATTTGAACCCACGCCTCCTGAGAGACTGGAGCCTTAATCCAGCGCCTTTGACCGCTCGGCCACACTACCCTGTGAAGAAATATCAGGAAGGGACATTTGTTGGCAATTTAAGAAATGTTGCGGTCTGAGGTGCAGACTTGGCGGTCAAACAGGAGTCTTCCACACCAATTTCTAGGTTTGTGATGTCATGCATTGCTTTGTGCACAACGTGATACAGCCTGCTCGGATCCATGGTGTCACAGGCGACCTAGTTCTTCTGCAGCGACAAGAGTACAGGACAAATGTTTGTCCTCGAGCAGCAGAGTGGCGCAGCGGAAGCGTGCTGGGCCCATAACCCAGAGGTCGATGGATCGAAACCATCCTCTGCTATCTGCAACTCTCTGTATATTAGCAAAACCCCGAGTCTGGTATGTTGTTGAACTTCTTCCAAGTGTTTCTTTTGAAGGTTAACCATGTGAAGTTTGGAGTTGGCTACTCATTGGCTGTGGCCAAGCCAAGTATTTTGATAAGTACGATGAATTTATGGTGGAAAGAAAATCAAAAACCTCCACTTTGTTTGAAACACAAATCCAAGTCTGAACTGGCAGTGGTGTGATTTGAACCCACGCCTCCTGAGAGACTGGAGCCTTAATCCAGCGCCTTTGACCGCTCGGCCACACTACCCTGTGAAGAAATATCAGGAAGGGACATTTGTTGGCAATTTAAGAAATGTTGCGGTCTGAGGTGCAGACTTGGCGGTCAAACAGGAGTCTTCCACACCAATTTCTAGGTTTGTGATGTCATGCATCGCTTTGTGCACAACGTGATACAGCCTGCTCGGATCCACGGTGTCACAGGCGACCTAGTTCTTCTTCAGCGACAAGAGTACAGGACAAATGTTTGTCCTCGAGCAGCAGAGTGGCGCAGCGGAAGCGTGCTGGGCCCATAACCCAGAGGTCGATGGATCGAAACCATCCTCTGCTATCTGCAACTCTCTGTATATTAGCAAAACCCCGAGTCTGGTATGTTGTTGAACTTCTTCCAAGTGTTTCGTTTGAAGGTTAACCATGTGAAGTTTGGAGTTGGCTACTCATTGGCTGTGGCCAAGCCAAGTATTTTGATAAGTACGATGAATTTATGGTGGAAAGAAAATCAAAAACCTCCACTTTGTTTGAAACACAAATCCAAGTCTGAACTGGCAGTGGTGTGATTTGAACCCACGCCTCCTGAGAGACTGGAGCCTTAATCCAGCACCTTTGACCGCTCAGCCGCACTACCTGCTGACCGCTGTTTAGACGTATGAATTTGTTGGCGTATTTAAGTAGTTTTGTCAGGATATGTTTCCACAAAAATATCCAGTTGAGAAGTGTCCAACCGAGCCTTGTGCAAAAGGTGATGAATCCCGCTCGGATCAGAGGTAAATTATCTTCAAGAGAACCAGAAATGTCCAGTGGTAATCTGGTTTGGACTAAATGCTTATTTGCCTCACCGACTGGAAATTATCTCATGAGTCATCCACGGTTATTTTAGGACACTAACTCCATTGACAAGGAACTGGCAGTGGTGGGATTCGAACCCACGCCTCCTGAGAGACTGGAGCCTTAATCCAGCGCCTTTGACCGCTCGGCCACACTACCCTGTGAAGAATTATCAGGAAGGGACATTTGTTGGCAATTTAAGAAATGTTGCGGTTTGAGGTGCAGACTTGGGGGTCAAACAGGAGTCTTCCACACCAATTTCTAGGTTTGTAATGTCATGCATCGCTTTGTGCACAACGTGATACAGCCTGCTCGGATCCATGGTGTCACAGGCGACCTAGTTCTTCTTCAGCGACAAGAGTACAGGTCAAATGCTTGTCCTTGAGCAGCAGAGTGGCGCAGCGGAAGCGTGCTGGGCCCATAACCCAGAGGTCGATGGATCGAAACCATCCTCTGCTATCTGCAACTGTTTGCATATTAGCACAACCCCGTGTGTGGTATGTTGTTGAACTTCTTCCTAGTGTTTCTTTTGAAGGTTAACCATGTGAAGTTTGGAGTTGGCTACTCATTGGCTGTGGCCAAGCCAAGTATTTTGATAAGTACGATGAATTTATGGTGGAAAGAAAATCAAAAACCTCCACTTTGTTAGAAACACAAATCCAAGTCTGAACTGGCAGTGGTGGGATTTGAACCCACGCCTCCTGAGAGACTGGAGCCTTAATCCAGCGCCTTTGACCGCTCGGCCACACTACCCTGTGAAGAAATATCAGGAAGGGACATTTGTTGGCAATTTAAGAAATGTTGCGGTCTGAGGTGCAGACTTGGCGGTCAAACAGGAGTCTTCCACACCAATTTCTAGGTTTGTGATGTCATGCATCGCTTTGTGCACAACGTGATACAGCCTGCTCGGATCCATGGTGTCACAGGCGACCTAGTTCTTCTGCAGCGACAAGAGTACAGGACAAATGTTTGTCCTCGAGCAGCAGAGTGGCGCAGCGGAAGCGTGCTGGGCCCATAACCCAGAGGTCGATGGATCGAAACCATCCTCTGCTATCTGCAACTCTCTGTATATTAGCAAAACCCCGAGTCTGGTATGTTGTTGAACTTCTTCCAAGTGTTTCTTTTGAAGGTTAACCATGTGAAGTTTGGAGTTGGCTACTCATTGGCTGTGGCCAAGCCAAGTATTTTGATAAGTACGATGAATTTATGGTGGAAAGAAAATCAAAAACCTCCACTTTGTTTGAAACACAAATCCAAGTCTGA
The DNA here is from genome assembly GCF_051991245.1 of Festucalex cinctus. NCBI lineage: Eukaryota > Metazoa > Chordata > Actinopteri > Syngnathiformes > Syngnathidae > Festucalex > Festucalex cinctus. Next base: position 26,507,391 of record NC_135412.1, read on the forward strand.
ACTGGCAGTGGTGGGATTTGAACCCACGCCTCCTGAGAGACTGGAGCCTTAATCCAGCGCCTTTGACCGCTCGGCCACACTACCCTGTGAAGAAATATCAGGAAGGGACATTTGTTGGCAATTTAAGAAATGTTGCGGTCTGAGGTGCAGACTTGGCGGTCAAACAGGAGTCTTCCACACCAATTTCTAGGTTTGTGATGTCATGCATCGCTTTGTGCACAACGTGAAACAGCCTGCTCGGATCCACGGTGTCACAGGCGACCTAGTTCTTCTTCAGCGACAAGAGTACAGGACAAATGTTTGTCCTCGAGCAGCAGAGTGGCGCAGCGGAAGCGTGCTGGGCCCATAACCCAGAGGTCGATGGATCGAAACCATCCTCTGCTATCTGCAACTCTTTGTATATTAGCAAAACCCCGAGTCTGGTATGTTGTTGAACTTCTTCCAAGTGTTTCTTTTGAAGGTTAACCATGTGAAGTTCTGAGTTGGCTACTCATTGGCTGTGGCCAAGCCAAGTATTTTGATAAGTACGATGAATTTATGGTGGAAAGAAAATCAAAAACTTCCATTTTGTGAGAAACCCAAATCTAAATGTGAACTGGTGGGATGTGAACCCACGCCTCCTGAGAGACTGGAGTTTTAATCCAGCGCCTTTGACTGCTCGGCCACACTACCTGCTGACCGCTGTTTAGACGTATGAGTTTGTTGGCATATTTAAGTAGTTTTGTCAGGATATGTTTCCACAAAAAATATCCAGTTGAGAAGTGTCCAACCGAGCATTGTGCAAAAGGTGATGAATCCCGCTCGGATCAGAGGTAAATTATCTTCAAGAGAACCAGAAATGTCCAGTGGTAATCGGGTTTGGACTAAATACGTATTTACCTCACTAACTGGAAATTATCTCATTAGTCATCCACGGGTATTTTAGGACACTAACTCCATTGACAAGGAACTGGCAGTGGTAGGATTCGAACCCACGCCTCCTGAGAGACTGGAGCCTTAATCCAGCGCCTTTGACCGCTCGGCCACACTACCCTATGAAGAAATATCAGGAAGGGACATTTGTTGGCAATTTAAGAAATGTTGCGGTTTGAGGTGCAGACTTGGCGGTCAAACAGGAGTCTTCCACACCAATTTCTAGGTTTGTGATGTCATGCATCGCTTTGTGCACAACGTGATACAGCCTGCTCGGATCCATGGGGTCACAGGCGACCTAGTTCTTCTTCAGCGACAAGAGTACAGGTCAAATGCTTGTCCTTGAGCAGCAGAGTGGCGCAGCGGAAGCGTGCTGGGCCCATAACCCAGAGGTCAATGGATCGAAACGATCCTCTGCTATCTGTAACTGTTTGTATATTAGCAAAACCCCGATTCTAGTATGTTGTTGAACTTCTTCCAAGTGTTTCTTTTGAAGGTTAACCATGTGAAGTTCGGAGTTGGCTACTCATTGGCTGTGGCCAAGCCAAGTATTTTGATAAGTACGATGAATTTACGGTGGAAAGAAAATCAAAAACTTCCATTTTGTGAGAAACCCAAATCTAAATGTGAACTGGTGGGATGTGAACCCACGCCTCCTGAGAGACTGGAGCCTTAATCCAGCGCCTTTAACCGCTCGGCCGCTCTCCCTGCTGACCGCTGTTTAGACGTATGAATTTGTTGGCGTATTTAAGTAGTTTTGTCAGGATATGTTTCCACAAAAATATCCAGTTGAGAAGTGTCCAACCGAGCCTTGTGCAAAAGGTGATGAATCCCGCATGGATCAGAGGTAAATTATCTTCAAGAGAACCAGAAATGTCCAGTGGTAATCTGGTTTGGACTAAATGCTTATTTGCCTCACCGACTGGAAATTATCTCATGAGTCATCCACGGTTATTTTAGGACACTAACTCCATTGACAAGGAACTGGCAGTGGTGGGATTCGAACCCACGCCTCCTGAGAGACTGGAGCCTTAATCCAGCGCCTTTGACCGCTCGGCCACACTACCCTGTGAAGCATTATCAGGAAGGGACATTTGTTGGCAATTTAAGAAATGTTGCGGTTTGAGGTGCAGACTTGGGGGTCAAACAGGAGTCTTCCACACCAATTTCTAGGTTTGTGATGTCATGCATCGCTTTGTGCACAACGTGATACAGCCTGCTCGGATCCATGGTGTCACAGGCGACCTAGTTCTTCTTCAGCGACAAGAGTACAGGTCAAATGCTTGTCCTTGAGCAGCAGAGTGGCGCAGCGGAAGCGTGCTGGGCCCATAACCCAGAGGTCGATGGATCGAAACCATCCTCTGCTATCTGCAACTGTTTGTATATTAGCAAAACCCCGAGTCTGGTATGTTGTTGAACTTCTTCCTAGTGTTTCTTTTGAAGGTTCACCATGTGAAGTTCGGAGTTGGCTACTCATTGGCTGTGGCCAAGCCAAGTATTTTGATAAGTACGATGAATTTATGGTGGAAAGAAAATCAAAAACTTCCATTTTGTGAGAAACCCAAAACTAAATGTGAACTGGTGGGATGTGAACCCACGCCTCCTGAGAGACTGGAGCTTTAATCCAGCGCCTTTGAACGCTCGGCCACACTACCTGCTGACCGCTGTTTAGACGTATGAGTTTGTTGGCACATTTAAGTAGTTTTGTCAGGATATGTTTCCACAAAAAATATCCAGTTGAGAAGTGTCCAACCGAGCATTGTGCAAAAGGTGATGAATCCCGCTCGGATCAGAGGTAAATTATCTTCAAGAGAACCAGAAATGTCCAGTGGTAATCGGGTTTGGACTAAATACGTATTTACCTCACTAACTGGAAATTATCTCATTAGTCATCCACGGGTATTTTAGGACACTAACTCCATTGACAAGGAACTGGCAGTGGTGGGATTCGAACCCACGCCTCCTGAGAGACTGGAGCCTTAATCCCGCGCCTTTGACTGCTCGGCCACACTACCCTGTGAAGAAATATCAGGAAGGGACATTTGTTGGCAATTTAAGAAATGTTGCGGTCTGAGGTGCAGACTTGGCGGTCAAACAGGAGTCTTCCACACCAATTTCTAGGTTTGTGATGTCATGCATCGCTTTGTGCACAACGTGATACAGCCTGCTTGGATCCATGGTGTCACAGGCGACCTAGTTCTTCTTCAGCGACAAGAGTACAGGACAAATGTTTGTCCTCTAGCAGCAGAGTGGCGCAGCGGAAGCGTGCTGGGCCCATAACCCAGAGGTCGATGGATCGAAACCATCCTCTGCTATCTTCAACTCTTTGTATATTAGCAAAACCCAGAGTCTGGTATGTTGTTGAACTTCTTCCAAGTGTTTCGTTTGAAGGTTCACCATGTGAAGTTTGGAGTTGGCTTCTCATTGGCTGTGGCCAAGCAAAGTATTTTGATAAGTACGATGAATTTATGGTGGAAAGAAAATCAAAAACCTCCACTTTGTGAGAAACACAAATATAAGTCTGAACTGGCAGTGGTGGGATTTGAACCGACTCCTCCTGAGAGACTGGAGCCTTAATCCAGCACCTTTGACCGCTCAGCCGCACTACCTGCTGACCGCTGTTTAGACGTATGAATTTGTTGGCGTATTTAAGTAGTTTTGTCAGGATATGTTTCCACAAAAATATCCAGTTGAGAAGTGTCCAACCGAGCCTTGTGCAAAAGGTGATGAATCCCGCTCGGATCAGAGGTAAATTATCTTCAAGAGAACCAGAAATGTCCAGTGGTAATCTGGTTTGGACTAAATGCTTATTTGCCTCACCGACTGGAAATTATGTCATGAGTCATCCACGGTTATTTTAGGACACTAACTCCATTGACAAGGAACTGGCAGTGGTGGGATTCGAACCCACGCCTCCTGAGAGACTGGAGCCTTAATCCAGCGCCTTTGACCGCTCGGCCACACTACCCTGTGAAGAATTATCAGGAAGGGACATTTGTTGGCAATTTAAGAAATGTTGCGGTTTGAGGTGCAGACTTGGGGGTCAAACAGGAGTCTTCCACACCAATTTCTAGGTTTGTAATGTCATGCATCGCTTTGTGCACAACGTGATACAGCCTGCTCGGATCCATGGTGTCACAGGCGACCTAGTTCTTCTTCAGCGACAAGAGTACAGGTCAAATGCTTGTCCTTGAGCAGCAGAGTGGCGCAGCGGAAGCGTGCTGGGCCCATAACCCAGAGGTCGATGGATCGAAACCATCCTCTGCTATCTGCAACTGTTTGCATATTAGCACAACCCCGTGTGTGGTATGTTGTTGAACTTCTTCCTAGTGTTTCTTTTGAAGGTTAACCATGTGAAGTTTGGAGTTGGCTACTCATTGGCTGTGGCCAAGCCAAGTATTTTGATAAGTACGATGAATTTATGGTGGAAAGAAAATCAAAAACCTCCACTTTGTTAGAAACACAAATCCAAGTCTGAACTGGCAGTGGTGGGATTTGAACCCACGCCTCCTGAGAGACTGGAGCCTTAATCCAGCGCCTTTGACCGCTCGGCCACACTACCCTGTGAAGAAATATCAGGAAGGGACATTTGTTGGCAATTTAAGAAATGTTGCGGTCTGAGGTGCAGACTTGGCGGTCAAACAGGAGTCTTCCACACCAATTTCTAGGTTTGTGATGTCATGCATCGCTTTGTGCACAACGTGATACAGCCTGCTCGGATCCATGGTGTCACAGGCGACCTAGTTCTTCTGCAGCGACAAGAGTACAGGACAAATGTTTGTCCTCGAGCAGCAGAGTGGCGCAGCGGAAGCGTGCTGGGCCCATAACCCAGAGGTCGATGGATCGAAACCATCCTCTGCTATCTGCAACTCTCTGTATATTAGCAAAACCCCGAGTCTGGTATGTTGTTGAACTTCTTCCAAGTGTTTCTTTTGAAGGTTAACCATGTGAAGTTTGGAGTTGGCTACTCATTGGCTGTGGCCAAGCCAAGTATTTTGATAAGTACGATGAATTTATGGTGGAAAGAAAATCAAAAACCTCCACTTTGTTTGAAACACAAATCCAAGTCTGAACTGGCAGTGGTGGGATTTGAACCCACGCCTCCTGAGAGACTGGAGCCTTAATCCAGCGCCTTTGACCGCTCGGCCACACTACCCTGTGAAGAAATATCAGGAAGGGACATTTGTTGGCAATTTAAGAAATGTTGCGGTCTGAGGTGCAGACTTGGCGGTCAAACAGGAGTCTTCCACACCAATTTCTAGGTTTGTGATGTCATGCATCGCTTTGTGCACAACGTGAAACAGCCTGCTCGGATCCACGGTGTCACAGGCGACCTAGTTCTTCTTCAGCGACAAGAGTACAGGACAAATGTTTGTCCTCGAGCAGCAGAGTGGCGCAGCGGAAGCGTGCTGGGCCCATAACCCAGAGGTCGATGGATCGAAACCATCCTCTGCTATCTGCAACTCTTTGTATATTAGCAAAACCCCGAGTCTGGTATGTTGTTGAACTTCTTCCAAGTGTTTCTTTTGAAGGTTAACCATGTGAAGTTCTGAGTTGGCTACTCATTGGCTGTGGCCAAGCCAAGTATTTTGATAAGTACGATGAATTTATGGTGGAAAGAAAATCAAAAACTTCCATTTTGTGAGAAACCCAAATCTAAATGTGAACTGGTGGGATGTGAACCCACGCCTCCTGAGAGACTGGAGTTTTAATCCAGCGCCTTTGACTGCTCGGCCACACTACCTGCTGACCGCTGTTTAGACGTATGAGTTTGTTGGCATATTTAAGTAGTTTTGTCAGGATATGTTTCCACAAAAAATATCCAGTTGAGAAGTGTCCAACCGAGCATTGTGCAAAAGGTGATGAATCCCGCTCGGATCAGAGGTAAATTATCTTCAAGAGAACCAGAAATGTCCAGTGGTAATCTGGTTTGGACTAAATGCTTATTTGCCTCACCGACTGGAAATTATCTCATGAGTCATCCACGGTTATTTTAGGACACTAACTCCATTGACAAGGAACTGGCAGTGGTGGGATTCGAACCCACGCCTCCTGAGAGACTGGAGCCTTAATCCAGCGCCTTTGACCGCTCGGCCACACTACCCTGTGAAGCATTATCAGGAAGGGACATTTGTTGGCAATTTAAGAAATGTTGCGGTTTGAGGTGCAGACTTGGGGGTCAAACAGGAGTCTTCCACACCAATTTCTAGGTTTGTGATGTCATGCATCGCTTTGTGCACAACGTGATACAGCCTGCTCGGATCCATGGTGTCACAGGCGACCTAGTTCTTCTTCAGCGACAAGAGTACAGGTCAAATGCTTGTCCTTGAGCAGCAGAGTGGCGCAGCGGAAGCGTGCTGGGCCCATAACCCAGAGGTCGATGGATCGAAACCATCCTCTGCTATCTGCAACTGTTTGCATATTAGCATAACCCCGTGTGTGGTATGTTGTTGAACTTCTTCCTAGTGTTTCTTTTGAAGGTTAACCATGTGAAGTTTGGAGTTGGCTACTCATTGGCTGTGGCCAAGCCAAGTATTTTGATAAGTACGATGAATTTATGGTGGAAAGAAAATCAAAAACCTCCACTTTGTTAGAAACACAAATCCAAGTCTGAACTGGCAGTGGTGGGATTTGAACCCACGCCTCCTGAGAGACTGGAGCCTTAATCCCGCGCCTTTGACCGTTCGGCCACACTACCCTGTGAAGAAATATCAGGAAGGGACATTTGTTGGCAATTTAAGAAATGTTGCGGTCTGAGGTGCAGACTTGGCGGTCAAACAGGAGTCTTCCACACCAATTTCTAGGTTTGTGATGTCATGCATCGCTTTGTGCACAACGTGATACAGCCTGCTTGGATCCATGGTGTCACAGGCGACCTAGTTCTTCTTCAGCGACAAGAGTACAGGACAAATGTTTTTCCTCGAGCAGCAGAGGGGCGCAGCGGAAGCGTGCTGGGCCCATAACCCAGAGATCGATGGATCGAAACCATCCTCTGCTATCTGCAACTCTTTGTATATTAGCAAAACCCCGAGTCTGGTATGTTGTTGAACTTCTTCCAAGTGTTTCGTTTGAAGGTTCACCATGTGAAGTTCGGAGTTGGTTACTCATTGGCTGTGGCCAAGCCAAGTATTTTGATAAGTACGATGAATTTGTGGTGGAAAGAAAATCAAAAACTTCCATTTTGTGAGAAACCCAAATCTAAATGTGAACTGGTGGGATGTGAACCCACGCCTCCTGAGAGACTGGAGCTTTAATCCAGCGCCTTTGACTGCTCGGCCACACTACCTGCTGACCACTGTTTAGACGTATGAGTTTGTTGGCATATTTAAGTAGTTTTGTCAGGATATGTTTCCACAAAAAATATCCAGTTGAGAAGTGTCCAACCGAGCCTTGTCCAAAAGGTGATGAAGCCCGCTCGGATCAGAGGTAAATTATCTTCAAGAGAAGCAGAAATGTCCAGTGGTAATCTGGTTTGGACTAAATACGTATTTACCTCACTGACTGGAAATTATCTCATAAGTCATCCACTGGTATTTTAGGACACGAACTCCATTGACAAGGAACTGGCAGTGCTGGGATTCGAACCCACGCCTCCTGAGAGACTGGAGCCTTAATCCAGCGCCTTTGACTGCTCGGCCACACTACCCTGTGAAGAAATATCAGGAAGGGACATTTGTTGGCAATTTAAGAAATGTTGCGGTCTGAGGTGCAGACTTGGCGGTCAAACAGGAGTCTTCCACACCAATTTCTAGGTTTGTGATGTCATGCATCGCTTTGTGCACAACGTGATACAGCCTGCTTGGATCCATGGTGTCACAGGCGACCTAGTTCTTCTTCAGCGACAAGAGTACAGGACAAATGTTTGTCCTCTAGCAGCAGAGTGGCGCAGCGGAAGCGTGCTGGGCCCATAACCCAGAGGTCGATGGATCGAAACCATCCTCTGCTATCTGCAACTCTTTGTATATTAGCAAAACCCCGAGTCTGGTATGTTGTTGAACTTCTTCCAAGTGTTTCTTTTGAAGGTTAACCATGTGAAGTTCTGAGTTGGCTACTCATTGGCTGTGGCCAAGCCAAGTATTTTGATAAGTACGATGAATTTACGGTGGAAAGAAAATCAAAAACTTCCATTTTGTGAGAAACCCAAATCTAAATGTGAACTGGTGGGATGTGAACCCACGCCTCCTGAGAGACTGGAGCCTTAATCCAGCGCCTTTAACCGCTCGGCCGCTCTCCCTGCTGACCCCTGTTTAGACGTATGAATTTGTTGGCGTATTTAAGTAGTTTTGTCAGGATATGTTTCCACAAAAATATCCAGTTGAGAAGTGTCCAACCGAGCCTTGTGCAAAAGGTGATGAATCCCGCATGGATCAGAGGTAAATTATCTTCAAGAGAACCAGAAATGTCCAGTGGTAATCTGGTTTGGACTAAATGCTTATTTGCCTCACCGACTGGAAATTATCTCATGAGTCATCCACGGTTATTTTAGGACACTAACTCCATTGACAAGGAACTGGCAGTGGTGGGATTCGAACCCACGCCTCCTGAGAGACTGGAGCCTTAATCCAGCGCCTTTGACCGCTCGGCCACACTACCCTGTGAAGCATTATCAGGAAGGGACATTTGTTGGCAATTTAAGAAATGTTGCGGTTTGAGGTGCAGACTTGGGGGTCAAACAGGAGTCTTCCACACCAATTTCTAGGTTTGTGATGTCATGCATCGCTTTGTGCACAACGTGATACAGCCTGCTCGGATCCATGGTGTCACAGGCGACCTAGTTCTTCTTCAGCGACAAGAGTACAGGTCAAATGCTTGTCCTTGAGCAGCAGAGTGGCGCAGCGGAAGCGTGCTGGGCCCATAACCCAGAGGTCGATGGATCGAAACCATCCTCTGCTATCTGCAACTGTTTGCATATTAGCATAACCCCGTGTGTGGTATGTTGTTGAACTTCTTCCTAGTGTTTCTTTTGAAGGTTAACCATGTGAAGTTTGGAGTTGGCTACTCATTGGCTGTGGCCAAGCCAAGTATTTTGATAAGTACGATGAATTTATGGTGGAAAGAAAATCAAAAACCTCCACTTTGTTAGAAACACAAATCCAAGTCTGAACTGGCAGTGGTGGGATTTGAACCCACGCCTCCTGAGAGACTGGAGCCTTAATCCCGCGCCTTTGACCGTTCGGCCACACTACCCTGTGAAGAAATATCAGGAAGGGACATTTGTTGGCAATTTAAGAAATGTTGCGGTCTGAGGTGCAGACTTGGCGGTCAAACAGGAGTCTTCCACACCAATTTCTAGGTTTGTGATGTCATGCATCGCTTTGTGCACAACGTGATACAGCCTGCTTGGATCCATGGTGTCACAGGCGACCTAGTTCTTCTTCAGCGACAAGAGTACAGGACAAATGTTTTTCCTCGAGCAGCAGAGTGGCGCAGCGGAAGCGTGCTGGGCCCATAACCCAGAGATCGATGGATCGAAACCATCCTCTGCTATCTGCAACTCTTTGTATATTAGCAAAACCCCGAGTCTGGTATGATGTTGAACTTCTTCCAAGTGTTTCGTTTGAAGGTTCACCATGTGAAGTTCGGAGTTGGTTACTCATTGGCTGTGGCCAAGCCAAGTATTTTGATAAGTACGATGAATTTATGGTGGAAAGAAAATCAAAAACTTCCATTTTGTGAGAAACCCAATCTAAATGTGAACTGGTGGGATGTGAACCCACGCCTCCTGAGAGACTGGAGCTTTAATCCAGCGCCTTTGACTGCTCGGCCACACTACCTGCTGACCACTGTTTAGACGTATGAGTTTGTTGGCATATTTAAGTAGTTTTGTCAGGATATGTTTCCACAAAAAATATCCAGTTGAGAAGTGTCCAACCGAGCCTTGTCCAAAAGGTGATGAAGCCCGCTCGGATCAGAGGTAAATTATCTTCAAGAGAAGCAGAAATGTCCAGTGGTAATCTGGTTTGGACTAAATACGTATTTACCTCACTGACTGGAAATTATCTCATAAGTCATCCACTGGTATTTTAGGACACGAACTCCATTGACAAGGAACTGGCAGTGCTGGGATTCGAACCCACGCCTCCTGAGAGACTGGAGCCTTAATCCAGCGCCTTTGACCGCTCGGACGCACTCCCTGCTGACCGCTGTTTAGACGTATGAATTTGTTGGCGTATTTAAGTAGTTTTGTCAGGATATGTTTCCACAAAAATATCCAGTTGAGAAGTGTCCAACCGAGCCTTGTGCAAAAGGTGATGAATCCCGCATGGATCAGAGGTAAATTATCTTCAAGAGAACCAGAAATGTCCAGTGGTAATCTGGTTTGGACTAAATGCTTATTTGCCTCACTGACTGGAAATTATCTCATGAGTCATCCACGGGTATTTTAGGATACGAACTCCATTGACAAGGAACTGGCAGTGGTGGGATTCGAACCCACGCCTCCTGAGAGACTGGAGCCTAAATCCAGCGCCTTCGACCACTCGGCCACACTACCCTGTGAAGAAATATCAGGAAGGGACAGTTGTTGGCAATTTAAGAAATGTTGCGGTTTGAGGTGCAGACTTGGCGGTCAAACAGGAGTCTTCCACACCAATTTCTAGGTTTGTGATGTCATGCATCGCTTTGTGCACAACGTGATAAAGCCTGCTCGGATCCATGGTGTCACAGGCGACCTAGTTCTTCTTCAGCGACAAGAGTACAGGTCAAATGCTTGTCCTCGAGCAGCAGAGTGGCGCAGCGGAAGCGTGCTGGGCCCATAACCCAGAGGTCGATGGATCGAAACCATCCTCTGCTATCTGCAACTGTTTGTATATTAGCAAAACCCCGAGTCTGGTATGTTGTTGAACTTCTTCCAAGTGTTTCTTTTGAAGGTTCACCATGTGAAGTTCGGAGTTGGCTACTCATTGGCTGTGGCCAAGCCAAGTATTTTGATAAGTACGATGAATTTATGGTGGAAAGAAAATCAAAAACTTCCATTTTGTGAGAAACCCAAATCTAAATGTGAACTGGTGGGATGTGAACCCACGCCTCCTGAGAGACTGGAGCTTTAATCCAGCGCCTTTGACTGCTCGGCCACACTACCTGCTGACCGCTGTTTAGACGTATGAGTTTGTTGGCATATTTAAGTAGTTTTGTCAGGATATGTTTCCACAAAAAATATCCAGTTGAGAAGTGTCCAACCGAGCCTTGTGCAAAAGGTGATGAATCCCGCTCGGATCAGAGGAAAATTATCTTCAAGAGAACCAGAAATGTCCAGTGGTAATCGGGTTTGGACTAAATACGTATTTACCTCACTAACTGGAAATTATCTCATTAGTCATCCACGGGTATTTTAGGACACTAACTCCATTGGCAAGGAACTGGCAGTGGTGGGATTCGAACCCACGCCTCCTGAGTGACTGGAGCCTTAATCCAGCGCCTTTGACCGCTCGGCCACACTACCCTGTGACGAAATATCAGGAAGGGACATTTGTTGGCAATTTAAGAAATGTTGCGGTTTGAGGTGCAGACTTGGGGGTCAAACAGGAGTCTTCCACACCAATTTCTAGGTTTGTGATGTCATGCATCGCTTTGTGCACAACGTGATACAGCCTGCTCGGATCCATGGTGTCACAGGCGACCTAGTTCTTCTTCAGCGACAAGAGTACAGGTCAAATGCTTGTCCTTGAGCAGCAGAGTGGCGCAGCGGAAGCGTGCTGGGCCCATAACCCAGAGGTCGATGGATCGAAACCATCCTCTGCTATCTGCAACTGTTTGCATATTAGCATAACCCCGTGTGTGGTATGTTGTTGAACTTCTTCCTAGTGTTTCTTTTGAAGGTTAACCATGTGAAGTTTGGAGTTGGCTACTCATTGGCTGTGGCCAAGCCAAGTATTTTGATAAGTACGATGAATTTATGGTGGAAAGAAAATCAAAAACCTCCACTTTGTTAGAAACACAAATCCAAGTCTGAACTGGCAGTGGTGGGATTTGAACCCACGCCTCCTGAGAGACTGGAGCCTTAATCCCGCGCCTTTGACCGTTCGGCCACACTACCCTGTGAAGAAATATCAGGAAGGGACATTTGTTGGCAATTTAAGAAATGTTGCGGTCTGAGGTGCAGACTTGGCGGTCAAACAGGAGTCTTCCACACCAATTTCTAGGTTTGTGATGTCATGCATCGCTTTGTGCACAACGTGATACAGCCTGCTTGGATCCATGGTGTCACAGGCGACCTAGTTCTTCTTCAGCGACAAGAGTACAGGACAAATGTTTTTCCTCGAGCAGCAGAGGGGCGCAGCGGAAGCGTGCTGGGCCCATAACCCAGAGATCGATGGATCGAAACCATCCTCTGCTATCTGCAACTCTTTGTATATTAGCAAAACCCCGAGTCTGGTATGTTGTTGAACTTCTTCCAAGTGTTTCGTTTGAAGGTTCACCATGTGAAGTTCGGAGTTGGTTACTCATTGGCTGTGGCCAAGCCAAGTATTTTGATAAGTACGATGAATTTGTGGTGGAAAGAAAATCAAAAACTTCCATTTTGTGAGAAACCCAAATCTAAATGTGAACTGGTGGGATGTGAACCCACGCCTCCTGAGAGACTGGAGCTTTAATCCAGCGCCTTTGACTGCTCGGCCACACTACCTGCTGACCACTGTTTAGACGTATGAGTTTGTTGGCATATTTAAGTAGTTTTGTCAGGATATGTTTCCACAAAAAATATCCAGTTGAGAAGTGTCCAACCGAGCCTTGTCCAAAAGGTGATGAAGCCCGCTCGGATCAGAGGTAAATTATCTTCAAGAGAAGCAGAAATGTCCAGTGGTAATCTGGTTTGGACTAAATACGTATTTACCTCACTGACTGGAAATTATCTCATAAGTCATCCACTGGTATTTTAGGACACGAACTCCATTGACAAGGAACTGGCAGTGCTGGGATTCGAACCCACGCCTCCTGAGAGACTGGAGCCTTAATCCAGCGCCTTTGACTGCTCGGCCACACTACCCTGTGAAGAAATATCAGGAAGGGACATTTGTTGGCAATTTAAGAAATGTTGCGGTCTGAGGTGCAGACTTGGCGGTCAAACAGGAGTCTTCCACACCAATTTCTAGGTTTGTGATGTCATGCATCGCTTTGTGCACAACGTGATACAGCCTGCTTGGATCCATGGTGTCACAGGCGACCTAGTTCTTCTTCAGCGACAAGAGTACAGGACAAATGTTTGTCCTCTAGCAGCAGAGTGGCGCAGCGGAAGCGTGCTGGGCCCATAACCCAGAGGTCGATGGATCGAAACCATCCTCTGCTATCTTCAACTCTTTGTATATTAGCAAAACCCAGAGTCTGGTATGTTGTTGAACTTCTTCCAAGTGTTTCGTTTGAAGGTTCACCATGTGAAGTTTGGAGTTGGCTTCTCATTGGCTGTGGCCAAGCAAAGTATTTTGATAAGTACGATGAATTTATGGTGGAAAGAAAATCAAAAACCTCCACTTTGTGAGAAACACAAATATAAGTCTGAACTGGCAGTGGTGGGATTTGAACCGACGCCTCCTGAGAGACTGGAGCCTTAATCCAGCACCTTTGACCGCTCAGCCGCACTACCTGCTGACCGCTGTTTAGACGTATGAATTTGTTGGCGTATTTAAGTAGTTTTGTCAGGATATGTTTCCACAAAAATATCCAGTTGAGAAGTGTCCAACCGAGCCTTGTGCAAAAGGTGATGAATCCCGCTCGGATCAGAGGTAAATTATCTTCAAGAGAACCAGAAATGTCCAGTGGTAATCTGGTTTGGACTAAATGCTTATTTGCCTCACCGACTGGAAATTATCTCATGAGTCATCCACGGTTATTTTAGGACACTAACTCCATTGACAAGGAACTGGCAGTGGTGGGATTCGAACCCACGCCTCCTGAGAGACTGGAGCCTTAATCCAGCGCCTTTGACCGCTCGGCCACACTACCCTGTGAAGAATTATCAGGAAGGGACATTTGTTGGCAATTTAAGAAATGTTGCGGTTTGAGGTGCAGACTTGGGGGTCAAACAGGAGTCTTCCACACCAATTTCTAGGTTTGTAATGTCATGCATCGCTTTGTGCACAACGTGATACAGCCTGCTCGGATCCATGGTGTCACAGGCGACCTAGTTCTTCTTCAGCGACAAGAGTACAGGTCAAATGCTTGTCCTTGAGCAGCAGAGTGGCGCAGCGGAAGCGTGCTGGGCCCATAACCCAGAGGTCGATGGATCGAAACCATCCTCTGCTATCTGCAACTGTTTGCATATTAGCACAACCCCGTGTGTGGTATGTTGTTGAACTTCTTCCTAGTGTTTCTTTTGAAGGTTAACCATGTGAAGTTTGGAGTTGGCTACTCATTGGCTGTGGCCAAGCCAAGTATTTTGATAAGTACGATGAATTTATGGTGGAAAGAAAATCAAAAACCTCCACTTTGTTAGAAACACAAATCCAAGTCTGAACTGGCAGTGGTGGGATTTGAACCCACGCCTCCTGAGAGACTGGAGCCTTAATCCAGCGCCTTTGACCGCTCGGCCACACTACCCTGTGAAGAAATATCAGGAAGGGACATTTGTTGGCAATTTAAGAAATGTTGCGGTCTGAGGTGCAGACTTGGCGGTCAAACAGGAGTCTTCCACACCAATTTCTAGGTTTGTGATGTCATGCATCGCTTTGTGCACAACGTGATACAGCCTGCTCGGATCCATGGTGTCACAGGCGACCTAGTTCTTCTGCAGCGACAAGAGTACAGGACAAATGTTTGTCCTCGAGCAGCAGAGTGGCGCAGCGGAAGCGTGCTGGGCCCATAACCCAGAGGTCGATGGATCGAAACCATCCTCTGCTATCTGCAACTCTCTGTATATTAGCAAAACCCCGAGTCTGGTATGTTGTTGAACTTCTTCCAAGTGTTTCTTTTGAAGGTTAACCATGTGAAGTTTGGAGTTGGCTACTCATTGGCTGTGGCCAAGCCAAGTATTTTGATAAGTACGATGAATTTATGGTGGAAAGAAAATCAAAAACCTCCACTTTGTTTGAAACACAAATCCAAGTCTGAACTGGCAGTGGTGGGATTTGAACCCACGCCTCCTGAGAGACTGGAGCCTTAATCCAGCGCCTTTGACCGCTCGGCCACACTACCCTGTGAAGAAATATCAGGAAGGGACATTTGTTGGCAATTTAAGAAATGTTGCGGTCTGAGGTGCAGACTTGGCGGTCAAACAGGAGTCTTCCACACCAATTTCTAGGTTTGTGATGTCATGCATCGCTTTGTGCACAACGTGAAACAGCCTGCTCGGATCCACGGTGTCACAGGCGACCTAGTTCTTCTTCAGCGACAAGAGTACAGGACAAATGTTTGTCCTCGAGCAGCAGAGTGGCGCAGCGGAAGCGTGCTGGGCCCATAACCCAGAGGTCGATGGATCGAAACCATCCTCTGCTATCTGCAACTCTTTGTATATTAGCAAAACCCCGAGTCTGGTATGTTGTTGAACTTCTTCCAAGTGTTTCGTTTGAAGGTTAACCATGTGAAGTTCTGAGTTGGCTACTCATTGGCTGTGGCCAAGCCAAGTATTTTGATAAGTACGATGAATTTACGGTGGAAAGAAAATCAAAAACTTCCATTTTGTGAGAAACCCAAATCTAAATGTGAACTGGTGGGATGTGAACCCACGCCTCCTGAGAGACTGGAGCCTTAATCCAGCGCCTTTAACCGCTCGGCCGCTCTCCCTGCTGACCGCTGTTTAGACGTATGAATTTGTTGGCGTATTTAAGTAGTTTTGTCAGGATATGTTTCCACAAAAATATCCAGTTGAGAAGTGTCCAACCGAGCCTTGTGCAAAAGGTGATGAATCCCGCATGGATCAGAGGTAAATTATCTTCAAGAGAACCAGAAATGTCCAGTGGTAATCTGGTTTGGACTAAATGCTTATTTGCCTCACCGACTGGAAATTATCTCATGAGTCATCCACGGTTATTTTAGGACACTAACTCCATTGACAAGGAACTGGCAGTGGTGGGATTCGAACCCACGCCTCCTGAGAGACTGGAGCCTTAATCCAGCGCCTTTGACCGCTCGGCCACACTACCCTGTGAAGCATTATCAGGAAGGGACATTTGTTGGCAATTTAAGAAATGTTGCGGTCTGAGGTGCAGACTTGGCGGTCAAACAGGAGTCTTCCACACCAATTTCTAGGTTTGTGATGTCATGCATCGCTTTGTGCACAACGTGATACAGCCTGCTTGGATCCATGGTGTCACAGGCGACCTAGTTCTTCTTCAGCGACAAGAGTACAGGACAAATGTTTTTCCTCAAGCAGCAGAGTGGCGCAGCGGAAGCGTGCTGGGCCCATAACCCAGAGATCGATGGATCGAAACCATCCTCTGCTATCTGCAACTCTTTGTATATTAGCAAAACCCCGAGTCTGGTATGATGTTGAACTTCTTCCAAGTGTTTCGTTTGAAGGTTCACCATGTGAAGTTCGGAGTTGGTTACTCATTGGCTGTGGCCAAGCCAAGTATTTTGATAAGTACGATGAATTTATGGTGGAAAGAAAATCAAAAACTTCCATTTTGTGAGAAACCCAAATCTAAATGTGAACTGGTGGGATGTGAACCCACGCCTCCTGAGAGACTGGAGCTTTAATCCAGCGCCTTTGACTGCTCAGCCACACTACCTGCTGACCACTGTTTAGACGTATGAGTTTGTTGGCATATTTAAGTAGTTTTGTCAGGATATGTTTCCACAAAAAATATCCAGTTGAGAAGTGTCCAACCGAGCCTTGTCCAAAAGGTGATGAAGCCCGCTCGGATCAGAGGTAAATTATCTTCAAGAGAAGCAGAAATGTCCAGTGGTAATCTGGTTTGGACTAAATACGTATTTACCTCACTGACCGGAAATTATCTCATAAGTCATCCACTGGTATTTTAGGACACGAACTCCATTGACAAGGAACTGGCAGTGCTGGGATTCGAACCCACGCCTCCTGAGAGACTGGAGCCTTAATCCAGCTCCTTTGACCGCTCGGACGCACTCCCTGCTGACCGCTGTTTAGACGTATGAATTTGTTGGCGTATTTAAGTAGTTTTGTCAGGATATGTTTCCACAAAAATATCCAGTTGAGAAGTGTCCAACCGAGCCTTGTGCAAAAGGTGATGAATCCCGCATGGATCAGAGGTAAATTATCTTCAAGAGAACCAGAAATGTCCAGTGGTAATCTGGTTTGGACTAAATGCTTATTTGCCTCACTGACTGGAAATTATCTCATGAGTCATCCACGGGTATTTTAGGATACGAACTCCATTGACAAGGAACTGGCAGTGGTGGGATTCGAACCCACGCCTCCTGAGAGACTGGAGCCTAAATCCAGCGCCTTCGACCACTCGGCCACACTACCCTGTGAAGAAATATCAGGAAGGGACAGTTGTTGGCAATTTAAGAAATGTTGCGGTTTGAGGTGCAGACTTGGCGGTCAAACAGGAGTCTTCCACACCAATTTCTAGGTTTGTGATGTCATGCATCGCTTTGTGCACAACGTGATAAAGCCTGCTCGGATCCATGGTGTCACAGGCGACCTAGTTCTTCTTCAGCGACAAGAGTACAGGTCAAATGCTTGTCCTCGAGCAGCAGAGTGGCGCAGCGGAAGCGTGCTGGGCCCATAACCCAGAGGTCGATGGATCGAAACCATCCTCTGCTATCTGCAACTGATTGTATATTAGCAAAACCCCGAGTCTGGTATGTTGTTGAACTTCTTCCAAGTGTTTCTTTTGAAGGTTCACCATGTGAAGTTCGGAGTTGGCTACTCATTGGCTGTGGCCAAGCCAAGTATTTTGATAAGTACGATGAATTTATGGTGGAAAGAAAATCAAAAACTTCCATTTTGTGAGAAACCCAAATCTAAATGTGAACTGGTGGGATGTGAACCCACGCCTCCTGAGAGACTGGAGCTTTAATCCAGCGCCTTTGACTGCTCGGCCACACTACCTGCTGACCGCTGTTTAGACGTATGAGTTTGTTGGCATATTTAAGTAGTTTTGTCAGGATATGTTTCCACAAAAAATATCCAGTTGAGAAGTGTCCAACCGAGCCTTGTGCAAAAGGTGATGAATCCCGCTCGGATCAGAGGAAAATTATCTTCAAGAGAACCAGAAATGTCCAGTGGTAATCGGGTTTGGACTAAATACGTATTTACCTCACTAACTGGAAATTATCTCATTAGTCATCCACGGGTATTTTAGGACACTAACTCCATTGGCAAGGAACTGGCAGTGGTGGGATTCGAACCCACGCCTCCTGAGTGACTGGAGCCTTAATCCAGCGCCTTTGACCGCTCGGCCACACTACCCTGTGACGAAATATCAGGAAGGGACATTTGTTGGCAATTTAAGAAATGTTGCGGTTTGAGGTGCAGACTTGGCGGTCAAACAGGAGTCTTCCACACCAATTTCTAGGTTTGTGATGTCATGCATCGCTTTGTGCACAACGTGATACAGCCTGCTCGGATCCATGGGGTCACAGGCGACCTAGTTCTTCTTCAGCGACAAGAGTACAGGTCAAATGCTTGTCCTTGAGCAGCAGAGTGGCGCAGCGGAAGCGTGCTGGGCCCATAACCCAGAGGTCAATGGATCGAAACGATCCTCTGCTATCTGTAACTGTTTGTATATTAGCAAAACCCCGATTCTGGTATCTTGTTGAACTTCTTCCAAGTGTTTCTTTTGAAGGTGAACCATGTGAAGTTCGGAGTTGGCTACTCATTGGCTGTGGCCAAGCCAAGTATTTTGATAAGTACGATGAATTTATGGTGGAAAGAAAATCAAAAACTTCCATTTTGTGAGAAACCCAAATCTAAATGTGAACTGGTGGGATGTGAACCCACGCCTCCTGAGAGACTGGAGCCTTAATCCAGCGCCTTTGACCGCTCGGCCGCACTACCTGCTGACCGCTGTTTAGACGTATGAATTTGTTGGCGTATTTAAGTAGTTTTGTCAGGATATGTTTCCACAAAAATATCCAGTTGAGAAGTGTCCAACCGAGCCTTGTGCAAAAGGTGATGAATCCCGCTCGGATCAAAGGTAAATTATCTTCAAGAGAACCAGAAATGTCCAGTGGTAATCTGGTTTGGACTAAATGCTTATTTGCCTCACTGACTGGAAATTATCTCATGAGTCATCCACGGGTATTTTAGGACATGAACTCCATGGACAAGGAACTGGCAGTGGTGGGATTCGAACCCACGCCTCCTGAGAGACTAGAGCCTTAATCCAGCGCCTTTGACCGCTCAGCCACACTACCTGCTGACCGTTGTTTAGAAGTACGGGTTTGTTGGAATATTTAAGTAGTTTTGTCGGATATGTTTCCACAAAAATATCCAGTTGAGAAGTGTCCAACCGAGCCTTGTGCAAAAGGTGATGAATCCCGCTCGGATCAGAGGTAAATTATCTTGAAGAGAACCAGAAATGACCAGTGGTAATCAGGTTTGGACTAAATTCTTATTCGCCTCACTGACTGGGAAATTATCTCATAAGTCATCCACGGGTATTTTAGGACACTAACTTCATTGACATCAAACTGGCAGTGGTGGGATTCGAACCCACGCCTCCTGAGAGACTAGAGCCTAAATCCA
Source organism: Festucalex cinctus (assembly GCF_051991245.1). Taxonomy (NCBI): domain Eukaryota; kingdom Metazoa; phylum Chordata; class Actinopteri; order Syngnathiformes; family Syngnathidae; genus Festucalex; species Festucalex cinctus. The sequence continues at coordinate 26,526,907 of NC_135412.1, forward strand.
GCGCCTTCGACCACTCTGCCACACTACCCTGTGACAAATTGTCAGGAAGGGACAGTTGTTGGCAATTTAAGAAATGTTGCGGTTTGAGGTGCAGACTTGGCGGTCAAACAGTAGCCTTCCACACCAATTTCTAGGTTTGTGATGTCCTGCATCGCTTTGTGCACGTGATACAGCCTGCTCGGATCCATGGTGTCACAGGCGACCTAGTTCTTCTTCAGCGACAAGAGTACAGGACAAATGCTTATCCTCGAGCAGCAGAGTGGCGCAGCGGAAGCGTGCTGGGCCCATAACCCAGAGGTCGATGGATCGAAACCATCCTCTGCTATCTGCAACTGTTTGCATATTAGCACAACCCCGTTTGTGGTACGTTGTTGAACTTCTTCCTAGTGTTTCTTTTGAAGGTTAACCATGTGAAGTTTGGAGTTGGCTTCTCATTGGCTGTGGCCAAGCAAAGTATTTTGATAAGTACGATGAATTTATGGTGGAAAGAAAATCAAAAACCTCCACTTTGTGAGAAACACAAATATAAGTCTGAACTGGCAGTGGTGGGATTTGAACCCACGCCTCCTGAGAGACTGGAGCCTTAATCCAGCACCTTTGACCGCTCAGCCGCACTACCTGCTGACCGCTGTTTAGACGTATGAATTTGTTGGCGTATTTAAGTAGTTTTGTCAGGATATGTTTCCACAAAAATATCCAGTTGAGAAGTGTCCAACCGAGCCTTGTGCAAAAGGTGATGAATCCCGCATGGATCAGAGGTAAATTATCTTCAAGAGAACCAGAAATGTCCAGTGGTAATCTGGTTTGGACTAAATGCTTATTTGCCTCACTGACTGGAAATTATCTCATGAGTCATCCACGGGTATTTTAGGATACGAACTCCATTGACAAGGAACTGGCAGTGGTGGGATTCGAACCCACGCCTCCTGAGAGACTGGAGCCTAAATCCAGCGCCTTCGACCACTCGGCCACACTACCCTGTGAAGAAATATCAGGAAGGGACAGTTGTTGGCAATTTAAGAAATGTTGCGGTTTGAGGTGCAGACTTGGCGGTCAAACTGGAGTCTTCCACACCAATTTCTAGGTTTGTGATGTCATGCATCGCTTTGTGCACAACGTGATACAGCCTGCTCGGATCCATGGTGTCACAGGCGACCTAGTTCTTCTTCAGCGACAAGAGTACAGGTCAAATGCTTGTCCTTGAGCAGCAGAGTGGCGCAGCGGAAGCGTGCTGGGCCCATAACCCAGAGGTCGATGGATCGAAACCATCCTCTGCTATCTGCAACTGTTTGCATATTAGCATAACCCCGTGTGTGGTATGTTGTTGAACTTCTTCCTAGTGTTTCTTTTGAAGGTTAACCATGTGAAGTTTGGAGTTGGCTACTCATTGGCTGTGGCCAAGCCAAGTATTTTGATAAGTACGATGAATTTATGGTGGAAAGAAAATCAAAAACCTCCACTTTGTTAGAAACACAAATCCAAGTCTGAACTGGCAGTGGTGGGATTTGAACCCACGCCTCCTGAGAGACTGGAGCCTTAATCCCGCGCCTTTGACCGTTCGGCCACACTACCCTGTGAAGAAATATCAGGAAGGGACATTTGTTGGCAATTTAAGAAATGTTGCGGTCTGAGGTGCAGACTTGGCGGTCAAACAGGAGTCTTCCACACCAATTTCTAGGTTTGTGATGTCATGCATCGCTTTGTGCACAACGTGATACAGCCTGCTTGGATCCATGGTGTCACAGGCGACCTAGTTCTTCTTCAGCGACAAGAGTACAGGACAAATGTTTTTCCTCGAGCAGCAGAGTGGCGCAGCGGAAGCGTGCTGGGCCCATAACCCAGAGATCGATGGATCGAAACCATCCTCTGCTATCTGCAACTCTTTGTATATTAGCAAAACCCCGAGTCTGGTATGATGTTGAACTTCTTCCAAGTGTTTCGTTTGAAGGTTCACCATGTGAAGTTCGGAGTTGGTTACTCATTGGCTGTGGCCAAGCCAAGTATTTTGATAAGTACGATGAATTTATGGTGGAAAGAAAATCAAAAACTTCCATTTTGTGAGAAACCCAAATCTAAATGTGAACTGGTGGGATGTGAACCCACGCCTCCTGAGAGACTGGAGCTTTAATCCAGCGCCTTTGACTGCTCGGCCACACTACCTGCTGACCACTGTTTAGACGTATGAGTTTGTTGGCATATTTAAGTAGTTTTGTCAGGATATGTTTCCACAAAAAATATCCAGTTGAGAAGTGTCCAACCGAGCCTTGTCCAAAAGGTGATGAAGCCCGCTCGGATCAGAGGTAAATTATCTTCAAGAGAAGCAGAAATGTCCAGTGGTAATCTGGTTTGGACTAAATACGTATTTACCTCACTGACTGGAAATTATCTCATAAGTCATCCACTGGTATTTTAGGACACGAACTCCATTGACAAGGAACTGGCAGTGCTGGGATTCGAACCCACGCCTCCTGAGAGACTGGAGCCTTAATCCAGCGCCTTTGACCGCTCGGACGCACTCCCTGCTGACCGCTGTTTAGACGTATGAATTTGTTGGCGTATTTAAGTAGTTTTGTCAGGATATGTTTCCACAAAAATATCCAGTTGAGAAGTGTCCAACCGAGCCTTGTGCAAAAGGTGATGAATCCCGCATGGATCAGAGGTAAATTATCTTCAAGAGAACCAGAAATGTCCAGTGGTAATCTGGTTTGGACTAAATGCTTATTTGCCTCACTGACTGGAAATTATCTCATGAGTCATCCACGGGTATTTTAGGATACGAACTCCATTGACAAGGAACTGGCAGTGGTGGGATTCGAACCCACGCCTCCTGAGAGACTGGAGCCTAAATCCAGCGCCTTCGACCACTCGGCCACACTACCCTGTGAAGAAATATCAGGAAGGGACAGTTGTTGGCAATTTAAGAAATGTTGCGGTTTGAGGTGCAGACTTGGCGGTCAAACAGGAGTCTTCCACACCAATTTCTAGGTTTGTGATGTCATGCATCGCTTTGTGCACAACGTGATAAAGCCTGCTCGGATCCATGGTGTCACAGGCGACCTAGTTCTTCTTCAGCGACAAGAGTACAGGTCAAATGCTTGTCCTCGAGCAGCAGAGTGGCGCAGCGGAAGCGTGCTGGGCCCATAACCCAGAGGTCGATGGATCGAAACCATCCTCTGCTATCTGCAACTGTTTGTATATTAGCAAAACCCCGAGTCTGGTATGTTGTTGAACTTCTTCCAAGTGTTTCTTTTGAAGGTTCACCATGTGAAGTTCGGAGTTGGCTACTCATTGGCTGTGGCCAAGCCAAGTATTTTGATAAGTACGATGAATTTATGGTGGAAAGAAAATCAAAAACTTCCATTTTGTGAGAAACCCAAATCTAAATGTGAACTGGTGGGATGTGAACCCACGCCTCCTGAGAGACTGGAGCTTTAATCCAGCGCCTTTGACTGCTCGGCCACACTACCTGCTGACCGCTGTTTAGACGTATGAGTTTGTTGGCATATTTAAGTAGTTTTGTCAGGATATGTTTCCACAAAAAATATCCAGTTGAGAAGTGTCCAACCGAGCATTGTGCAAAAGGTGATGAATCCCGCTCGGATCAGAGGAAAATTATCTTCAAGAGAACCAGAAATGTCCAGTGGTAATCGGGTTTGGACTAAATACGTATTTACCTCACTAACTGGAAATTTTCTCATTAGTCATCCACGGGTATTTTAGGACACTAACTCCATTGACAAGGAACTGGCAGTGGTGGGATTCGAACCCACGCCTCCTGAGAGACTGGAGCCTTAATCCAGCGCCTTTGACCGCTCGGCCACACTACCCTGTGACGAAATATCAGGAAGGGACATTTGTTAGCAATTTAAGAAATGTTGCGGTTTGAGGTGCAGACTTGGCGGTCAAACAGGAGTCTTCCACACCAATTTCTAGGTTTGTGATGTCATGCATCGCTTTGTGCACAACGTGATACAGCCTGCTCGGATCCATGGGGTCACAGGCGACCTAGTTCTTCTTCAGCGACAAGAGTACAGGTCAAATGCTTGTCCTTGAGCAGCAGAGTGGCGCAGCGGAAGCGTGCTGGGCCCATAACCCAGAGGTCAATGGATCGAAACGATCCTCTGCTATCTGTAACTGTTTGTATTTTAGCAAAACCCCGATTCTGGTATCTTGTTGAACTTCTTCCAAGTGTTTCTTTTGAAGGTGAACCATGTGAAGTTCGGAGTTGGCTACTCATTGGCTGTGGCCAAGCCAAGTATTTTGATAAGTACGATGAATTTATGGTGGAAAGAAAATCAAAAACCTCCACTTTGTGAGAAACACAAATCCAAGTCTGAACTGGCAGTGGTGGGATTTGAACCCACGCCTCCTGAGAGACTGGAGCCTTAATCCAGCGCCTTTGAACGCTCGGCCACACTACCCTGTGAAGAAATATCAGGAAGGGACATTTGTTGGCAATTTAAGAAATGTTGCGGTTTGAGGTGCAGACTTGGCGGTCAAACAGGAGTCTTCCACACCAATTTCTAGGTTTGTGATGTCATGCATCGCTTTGTGCACAACGTGATACAGCCTGCTCGGATCCATGGGGTCACAGGCGACCTAGTTCTTCTTCAGCGACAAGAGTACAGGTCAAATGCTTGTCCTTGAGCAGCAGAGTGGCGCAGCGGAAGCGTGCTGGGCCCATAACCCAGAGGTCAATGGATCGAAACGATCCTCTGCTATCTGTAACTGTTTGTATATTAGCAAAACCCCGATTCTGGTATCTTGTTGAACTTCTTCCAAGTGTTTCTTTTGAAGGTGAACCATGTGAAGTTCGGAGTTGGCTACTCATTGGCTGTGGCCAAGCCAAGTATTTTGATAAGTACGATGAATTTATGGTGGAAAGAAAATCAAAAACTTCCATTTTGTGAGAAACCCAAATCTAAATGTGAACTGGTGGGATGTGAACCCACGCCTCCTGAGAGACTGGAGCCTTAATCCAGCGCCTTTGACCGCTCGGCCGCACTACCTGCTGACCGCTGTTTAGACGTATGAATTTGTTGGCGTATTTAAGTAGTTTTGTCAGGATATGTTTCCACAAAAATATCCAGTTGAGAAGTGTCCAACCGAGCCTTGTGCAAAAGGTGATGAATCCCGCTCGGATCAAAGGTAAATTATCTTCAAGAGAACCAGAAATGTCCAGTGGTAATCTGGTTTGGACTAAATGCTTATTTGCCTCACTGACTGGAAATTATCTCATGAGTCATCCACGGGTATTTTAGGACATGAACTCCATGGACAAGGAACTGGCAGTGGTGGGATTCGAACCCACGCCTCCTGAGAGACTAGAGCCTTAATCCAGCGCCTTTGACCGCTCAGCCACACTACCTGCTGACCGTTGTTTAGAAGTACGGGTTTGTTGGAATATTTAAGTAGTTTTGTCGGATATGTTTCCACAAAAATATCCAGTTGAGAAGTGTCCAACCGAGCCTTGTGCAAAAGGTGATGAATCCCGCTCGGATCAGAGGTAAATTATCTTGAAGAGAACCAGAAATGACCAGTGGTAATCAGGTTTGGACTAAATTCTTATTCGCCTCACTGACTGGGAAATTATCTCATAAGTCATCCACGGGTATTTTAGGACACTAACTTCATTGACATCAAACTGGCAGTGGTGGGATTCGAACCCACGCCTCCTGAGAGACTAGAGCCTAAATCCAGCGCCTTCGACCACTCTGCCACACTACCCTGTGACAAATTGTCAGGAAGGGACAGTTGTTGGCAATTTAAGAAATGTTGCGGTTTGAGGTGCAGACTTGGCGGTCAAACAGTAGCCTTCCACACCAATTTCTAGGTTTGTGATGTCCTGCATCGCTTTGTGCACGTGATACAGCCTGCTCGGATCCATGGTGTCACAGGCGACCTAGTTCTTCTTCAGCGACAAGAGTACAGGACAAATGCTTATCCTCGAGCAGCAGAGTGGCGCAGCGGAAGCGTGCTGGGCCCATAACCCAGAGGTCGATGGATCGAAACCATCCTCTGCTATCTGCAACTGTTTGCATATTAGCACAACCCCGTTTGTGGTACGTTGTTGAACTTCTTCCTAGTGTTTCTTTTGAAGGTTAACCATGTGAAGTTTGGAGTTGGCTTCTCATTGGCTGTGGCCAAGCAAAGTATTTTGATAAGTACGATGAATTTATGGTGGAAAGAAAATCAAAAACCTCCACTTTGTGAGAAACACAAATATAAGTCTGAACTGGCAGTGGTGGGATTTGAACCCACGCCTCCTGAGAGACTGGAGCCTTAATCCAGCACCTTTGACCGCTCAGCCGCACTACCTGCTGACCGCTGTTTAGACGTATGAATTTGTTGGCGTATTTAAGTAGTTTTGTCAGGATATGTTTCCACAAAAATATCCAGTTGAGAAGTGTCCAACCGAGCCTTGTGCAAAAGGTGATGAATCCCGCATGGATCAGAGGTAAATTATCTTCAAGAGAACCAGAAATGTCCAGTGGTAATCTGGTTTGGACTAAATGCTTATTTGCCTCACTGACTGGAAATTATCTCATGAGTCATCCACGGGTATTTTAGGATACGAACTCCATTGACAAGGAACTGGCAGTGGTGGGATTCGAACCCACGCCTCCTGAGAGACTGGAGCCTAAATCCAGCGCCTTCGACCACTCGGCCACACTACCCTGTGAAGAAATATCAGGAAGGGACAGTTGTTGGCAATTTAAGAAATGTTGCGGTTTGAGGTGCAGACTTGGCGGTCAAACAGGAGTCTTCCACACCAATTTCTAGGTTTGTGATGTCATGCATCGCTTTGTGCACAACGTGATAAAGCCTGCTCGGATCCATGGTGTCACAGGCGACCTAGTTCTTCTTCAGCGACAAGAGTACAGGTCAAATGCTTGTCCTCGAGCAGCAGAGTGGCGCAGCGGAAGCGTGCTGGGCCCATAACCCAGAGGTCGATGGATCGAAACCATCCTCTGCTATCTGCAACTGTTTGTATATTAGCAAAACCCCGAGTCTGGTATGTTGTTGAACTTCTTCCAAGTGTTTCTTTTGAAGGTTCACCATGTGAAGTTCGGAGTTGGCTACTCATTGGCTGTGGCCAAGCCAAGTATTTTGATAAGTACGATGAATTTATGGTGGAAAGAAAATCAAAAACTTCCATTTTGTGAGAAACCCAAATCTAAATGTGAACTGGTGGGATGTGAACCCACGCCTCCTGAGAGACTGGAGCTTTAATCCAGCGCCTTTGACTGCTCGGCCACACTACCTGCTGACCGCTGTTTAGACGTATGAGTTTGTTGGCATATTTAAGTAGTTTTGTCAGGATATGTTTCCACAAAAAATATCCAGTTGAGAAGTGTCCAACCGAGCCTTGTGCAAAAGGTGATGAATCCCGCTCGGATCAGAGGAAAATTATCTTCAAGAGAACCAGAAATGTCCAGTGGTAATCGGGTTTGGACTAAATACGTATTTACCTCACTAACTGGAAATTATCTCATTAGTCATCCACGGGTATTTTAGGACACTAACTCCATTGGCAAGGAACTGGCAGTGGTGGGATTCGAACCCACGCCTCCTGAGTGACTGGAGCCTTAATCCAGCGCCTTTGACCGCTCGGCCACACTACCCTGTGACGAAATATCAGGAAGGGACATTTGTTGGCAATTTAAGAAATGTTGCGGTTTGAGGTGCAGACTTGGCGGTCAAACAGGAGTCTTCCACACCAATTTCTAGGTTTGTGATGTCATGCATCGCTTTGTGCACAACGTGATACAGCCTGCTCGGATCCATGGGGTCACAGGCGACCTAGTTCTTCTTCAGCGACAAGAGTACAGGTCAAATGCTTGTCCTTGAGCAGCAGAGTGGCGCAGCGGAAGCGTGCTGGGCCCATAACCCAGAGGTCAATGGATCGAAACGATCCTCTGCTATCTGTAACTGTTTGTATATTAGCAAAACCCCGATTCTGGTATCTTGTTGAACTTCTTCCAAGTGTTTCTTTTGAAGGTGAACCATGTGAAGTTCGGAGTTGGCTACTCATTGGCTGTGGCCAAGCCAAGTATTTTGATAAGTACGATGAATTTATGGTGGAAAGAAAATCAAAAACTTCCATTTTGTGAGAAACCCAAATCTAAATGTGAACTGGTGGGATGTGAACCCACGCCTCCTGAGTGACTGGAGCCTTAATCCAGCGCCTTTGACCGCTCGGCCACACTACCCTGTGACGAAATATCAGGAAGGGACATTTGTTGGCAATTTAAGAAATGTTGCGGTTTGAGGTGCAGACTTGGCGGTCAAACAGGAGTCTTCCACACCAATTTCTAGGTTTGTGATGTCATGCATCGCTTTGTGCACAACGTGATACAGCCTGCTCGGATCCATGGGGTCACAGGCGACCTAGTTCTTCTTCAGCGACAAGAGTACAGGTCAAATGCTTGTCCTTGAGCAGCAGAGTGGCGCAGCGGAAGCGTGCTGGGCCCATAACCCAGAGGTCAATGGATCGAAACGATCCTCTGCTATCTGTAACTGTTTGTATATTAGCAAAACCCCGATTCTGGTATCTTGTTGAACTTCTTCCAAGTGTTTCTTTTGAAGGTGAACCATGTGAAGTTCGGAGTTGGCTACTCATTGGCTGTGGCCAAGCCAAGTATTTTGATAAGTACGATGAATTTATGGTGGAAAGAAAATCAAAAAACTCCACTTTGTTAGAAACACAAATCCAAGTCTGAACTGGCAGTGGTGGGATTCGAACCCACGCCTCCTGAGAGACTGGAGCCTTAATCCAGCGCCTTTGAACGCTCGGCCACACTACCCTGTGAAGAAATATCAGGAAGGGACATTTGTTGGCAATTTAAGAAATGTTGCGGTTTGAGGTGCAGACTTGGGGGTCAAACAGGAGTCTTCCACACCAATTTCTAGGTTTGTGATGTCATGCATCGCTTTGTGCACAACGTGATACAACCTGCTCGGATCCATGGTGTCACAGGCGACCTAGTTCTTCTTCAGCGACAAGAGTACAGGTCAAATGCTTGTCCTTGAGCAGCAGAGTGGCGCAGCGGAAGCGTGCTGGGCCCATAACCCAGAGGTCGATGGATCGAAACCCTCCTCTGCTATCTGCAACTGTTTGTATATTAGCAAAACCCCGAGTCTGGTATGTTGTTGAACTTCTTCCAAGTGTTTCTTTTGAAGGTTAACCATGTGAAGTTTGGAGTTGGCTACTCATTGGCTGTGGACAAGCCAAGTATTTTGATAAGTACGATGAATTTATGGTGGAAAGAAAATCAAAAAACTCCACTTTGTGAGAAACCCAAATCTAAATGTGAACTGGTGGGATGTGAACCCACGCCTCCTGAGAGACTGGAGCCTTAATCCAGCGCCTTTGACAACTCGGCCGCACTACCTGCTGACCGCTGTTTAGACGTATGAATTTGTTGGCGTATTTAAGTAGTTTTGTCAGGATATGTTTCCACAAAAATATCCAGTTGAGAAGTGTCCAACCGAGCCTTGTGCAAAAGGTGATGAATCCCGCTCGGATCAAAGGTAAATTATCTTCAAGAGAACCAGAAATGTCCAGTGGTAATCTGGTTTGGACTAAATGCTTATTTGCCTCACTGACTGGAAATTATCTCATGAGTCATCCACGGGTATTTTAGGACACGAACTCCATGGACAAGGAACTGGCAGTGGTGGGATTCGAACCCACGCCTCCTGAGAGACTAGAGCCTTAATCCAGCGCCTTTGACCGCTCAGCCACACTACCTGCTGACCGTTGTTTAGAAGTACGGGTTTGTTGGAATATTTAAGTAGTTTTGTCGGATATGTTTCCACAAAAATATCCAGTTGAGAAGTGTCCAACCGAGCCTTGTGCAAAAGGTGATGAATCCCGCTCGGATCAGAGGTAAATTATCTTGAAGAGAACCAGAAATGACCAGTGGTAATCAGGTTTGGACTAAATTCTTATTCGCCTCACTGACTGGAAATTATCTCATAAGTCATCCACGGGTATTTTAGGACACTAACTTCATTGACATCAAACTGGCAGTGGTGGGATTCGAACCCACGCCTCCTGAGAGACTGGAGCCTAAATCCAGCGCCTTCGACCACTCGGCCACACTACCCTGTGACAAATTGTCAGGAAGGGACAGTTGTTGGCAATTTAAGAAATGTTGCGGTTTGAGGTGCAGACTTGGCGGTCAAACAGTAGCCTTCCACACCAATTTCTAGGTTTGTGATGTCCTGCATCGCTTTGTGCACGTGATACAGCCTGCTCGGATCCATGGTGTCACAGGCGACCTAGTTCTTCTTCAGCGACAAGAGTACAGGACAAATTCTTATCCTCGAGCAGCAGAGTGGCGCAGCGGAAGCGTGCTGGGCCCATAACCCAGAGGTCGATGGATCGAAACCATCCTCTGCTATCTGCAACTGTTTGCATATTAGCACAACCCCGTGTGTGGTATGTTGTTGAACTTCTTCCTAGTGTTTCTTTTGAAGGTTAACCATGTGAAGTTTGGAGTTGGCTTCTCATTGGCTGTGGCCAAGCAAAGTATTTTGATAAGTACGATGAATTTATGGTGGAAAGAAAATCAAAAACCTCCACTTTGTGAGAAACACAAATATAAGTCTGAACTGGCAGTGGTGGGATTTGAACCCACGCCTCCTGAGAGACTGGAGCCTTAATCCAGCACCTTTGACCGCTCAGCCGCACTACCTGCTGACCGTTGTTTAGAGGTACGGGTTTGTTGGAATATTTAAGTAGTTTTGTTGGATATGTTTCCACAAAAATATCCAGTTGAGAAGTGTCCAACCGAGCCTTGTGCAAAAGGTGATGAATCCCGCTCGGATCAGAGGTAAATTATCTTCAAGAGAACCAGAAATGACCAGTGGTAATCAGGTTTGGACTAAATTCTTATTAGCCTCACTGACTGGAAATTATCTCATAAGTCATCCACGGGTATTTTAGGACACTAACTTCATTGACATCAAACTGGCAGTGGTGGGATTCGAACCCATGCCTCCTGAGAGACTGTAGCCTAAATCCAGCGCCTTCGACCACTCGCCACACTACCCTGTGAAGAAATGTCAGGAAGGGACAGTTGTTGGCAATTTAAGAAATGTTGCGGTTTGAGGTGCAGACTTGGCGGTCAAACAGTAGTCTTCCACACCAATTTCTAGGTTTGTGATGTCCTGCATCGCTTTGTGCACAACGTGATAAAGCCTGCTCGGATCCATGGTGTCACAGGCGACCAAGTTCTTCTTCAGCGACAAGAGTACAGGTCAAATGCTAGTCCTCGAGCAGCAGAGTGGCGCAGCGGAAGCATGCTGGGCCCATAACCCAGAGGTCGATGGATCGAAACCATCTTCTGCTATCTGTAACTGTTTGTATATTAGCAAAACCCCGAGTCTGGTATGTTGTTGAACTTCATCCAAGTGTTTCTTTTGAAGGTTAACCATGTGAAGTTCGGAGTTGGCTACTCATTGGCTGTGGCCAAGCCAAGTATTTTGATAAGTACGATGAATTTATGGTGGAAAGAAAATCAAAAACTTCCATTTTGTGAGAAACCCAAATCTAAATGTGAACTGGTGGGATGTGAACCCACTCCTCCTGAGAGACTGGAGCCTAAATCCAGCGCCTTTGACCGCTCAGCCACACTACCTGCTGACGGTTGTATAGAAGTACGGGTTTGTTGGAATATTTAAGTAGTTTTGTCGGGTGTGTTTCCACAAAAATATCCAGTTGAGAAGTGTCCAACCGAGCCTTGTGCAAAAGGTGATGAATCCCGCTCGGATCAGAGGTAAATTATCTTCAAGAGAACCAGAAATGACCAGTGGTAATCAGGTTTGGACTTAATTCTTATTAGCCTCACTGACTGGAAATTATCTCATAAGTCATCCACGGGTATTTTTGGAACTGGCAGTGGTGGGATTTGAACCCACGCCTCCTGAGAGACTTGAGTCTTAATCCAGCGCCTTTGACCGCTCGGCCACACTACCTGCTGACCGCTGTTTAGACGTATGAGTTTGTTGGCATATTTAAGTAATTTTGTCAGGATATGTTCCCACAAAAAAATATCCAGTTGAGAAGTGTCCAACCGAGCCTTGTGCAAATGTGATGAATCCCGCACGGATCAGAGGTAAATTATCTTCAAGAGAACCAGAAATGTTTAGTGGTAATCTGGTTTGGACTAAATGCTTATTAGCCTCACTGACTGGAATTTATCTCATAAGTCATCCACGCGTATTTTAGGACACTAACTCCATTGACAAGGAACTGGCAGTGGTGGGATTCGAACCCACGCCTCCTGAGAGACTGGAGCCTAAATCCAGCGCCTTCGACCACTCGGCCACACTACCCTGTGAAGAAATGTCAGGAAGGGACAGTTGTTGGCAATATAAGAAATGTTGCGGTTTGAGGTGCAGACTTGGCGGTCAAACAGTAGCCTTCCACACCAATTTCTAGGTTTGTGATGTCCTGCATCGCTTTGTGCACGTGATACAGCCTGCTCGGATCCATGGTGTCACAGGCGACCTAGTTCTTCTTCAGCGACAAGAGTACAGGACAAATGCTTATCCTCGAGCAGGAGAGTGGCGCAGCGGAAGCGTGTTGGGCCCATAACCCAGAGGTCGATGGACCGAAACCATCCTCTGCTATCTGCAACTGTTTGCATATTAGCACAACCCCGTGTGTGGTATGTTGTTTAACTTCTTCCTAGTGCTTCTTTTGAAGGTTAACCATGTGAAGTTTGGAGTTGGCTACTCATTGGCTGTGGCCAAGCAAAGTATTTTGATGAGTACGATGAATTTATGGTGGAAAGAAAATCAAAAACCTCCACTTTGTGAGAAACACAAATCTAAGTCTGAACTGGCAGTGGTGGGATTTGAACCCACGCCTCCTGAGAGACTGGAGCCTTAATCCAGCGCCTTTGACCGCTCGGCCACACGACCCTGTGAAGAAATATCAGGAAGGGACATTTGTTGGCAATTTAAGAAATGTTGCGGTCTGAGGTGCAGACTTGGCGGTCAAACAAGAGTCTTCCACACCAATTTCAAGGTTTGTGATGTCATGCATCGCTTTGTGCACAACGTGATACAGCCTGCTCGGATCCATGGTGTCAGGCGACCTAGTTCTTCTTCAGCGACAAGAGTACAGGACAATTGCTTGTCCTCGAGCAGCAGAGTGGCGCAGCGGAAGCGTGCTGGGCCCATAACCCAGAGGTCGATGGATCGAAACCATCCTCTGCTATCTACAACTCTTTGTATATTAGGAAAACTCCGAGTCTGGTATGTTGTTGAACTTCTTCCAAGTGCTTCTTTTGAAGGTTAACCATGTGAAGTTCGTAGTTGGCTACTCATTGGCTGTGGCCAAGCCAAGTATTTTGATAAGTACGATGAATTTATGGTGGAAAGAAAATCAAAAACTTCCATTTTGTGAGAAACCCAAATCTAAATGTGAACTGGTGGGATGTGAACCCACGCCTCCTGAGAGACTGGAGCTTTAATCCAGCGCCTTTGACCGCCACACTACCTGCTGACAGCTGTTTAGACGTATGAGTTTGTTGGCATATTTAAGTAGTTTTGTCAGGATATGTTCCCACAAAAAATATCCAGTTGAGAAGTGTCCAACCGAGCCTTGTGCAAAAGGTGATGAATCCCGCTCGGATCAGAGGTAAATTATCTTCAAGAGAACCAGAAATGTCCAGTGGTAATCTGGTTTGGACTAAATGCGTATTTGCCTCACTGACTGGAAATTATCTCATAAGTCATCCACGGGTATTTTAGGACACTAACTCCATTGACAAGGAACTGGCAGTGGTGGGATTCGAACCCACGCCTCCTGAGAGACTGGAGCCTTAATCCAGCGCCTTTGACCGCTCGGCCACACTACCCTGTGAAGAAATATCAGGAAGGGACATTTGTTGGCAATTTAAGAAATGTTGCGGTTTGAGGTGCAGACTTGGCGGTCAAACAGTAGTCTTCCACACCAATTTCTAGGTTTGTGATGTCCTGCATCGCTTTGTGCACAACGTGATAAAGCCTGCTCGGATCCATGGTGTCACAGGCGACCTAGTTCTTCTTCAGCGACAAGAGTACAGGACAAATGCTTGTCCTCGAGCAGCAGAGTGGCGCAGCGGAAGCGTGCTGGGCCCATAACCCAGAGGTCGATGGATCGAAACCCTCCTCTGCTATCTGCAACTGTTTGTATATTAGCAAAACCCCGAGTCTGGTATGTTGTTGAACTTCTTCCAAGTGTTTCTTTTGAAGGTTAACCATGTGAAGTTTGGAGTTGGCTACTCATTGGCTGTGGACAAGCCAAGTATTTTGATAAGTACGATGAATTTATGGTGGAAAGAAAATCAAAAAACTCCACTTTGTGAGAAACCCAAATCTAAATGTGAACTGGTGGGATGTGAACCCACGCCTCCTGAGAGACTGGAGCCTTAATCCAGCGCCTTTGACCGCTCGGCCGCACTACCTGCTGACCGCTGTTTAGACGTATGAATTTGTTGGCGTATTTAAGTAGTTTTGTCAGGATATGTTTCCACAAAAATATCCAGTTGAGAAGTGTCCAACCGAGCCTTGTGCAAAAGGTGATGAATCCCGCTCGGATCAAAGGTAAATTATCTTCAAGAGAACCAGAAATGTCCAGTGGTAATCTGGTTTGGACTAAATGCTTATTTGCCTCACTGAATGGAAATTATCTCATGAGTCATCCACGGGTATTTTAGGACACGAACTCCATGGACAAGGAACTGGCAGTGGTGGGATTCGAACCCACGCCTCCTGAGAGACTAGAGCCTTAATCCAGCGCCTTTGACCGCTCAGCCACACTACCTGCTGACCGTTGTTTAGAAGTACGGGTTTGTTGGAATATTTAAGTAGTTTTGTCGGATATGTTTCCACAAAAATATCCAGTTGAGAAGTGTCCAACCGAGCCTTGTGCTAAAGGTGATGAATCCCGCTCGGATCAGAGGTAAATTATCTTGAAGAGAACCAGAAATGACCAGTGGTAATCAGGTTTGGACTAAATTCTTATTCGCCTCACTGACTGGAAATTATCTCATAAGTCATCCACGGGTATTTTAGGACACTAACTTCATTGACATCAAACTGGCAGTGTTGGGATTCGAACCCACGCCTCCTGAGAGACTGGAGCCTAAATCCAGCGCCTTCGACCACTCGGCCACACTACCCTGTGACAAATTGTCAGGAAGGGACAGTTGTTGGCAATTTAAGAAATGTTGCGGTTTGAGGTGCAGACTTGGCGGTCAAACAGTAGCCTTCCACACCAATTTCTAGGTTTGTGATGTCCTGCATCGCTTTGTGCACGTGATACAGCCTGCTCGGATCCATGGTGTCACAGGCGACCTAGTTCTTCTTCAGCGACAAGAGTACAGGACAAATTCTTATCCTCGAGCAGCAGAGTGGCGCAGCGGAAGCGTGCTGGGCCCATAACCCAGAGGTCGATGGATCGAAACCATCCTCTGCTATCTGCAACTGTTTGCATATTAGCACAACCCCGTGTGTGGTATGTTGTTGAACTTCTTCCTAGTGTTTCTTTTGAAGGTTAACCATGTGAAGTTTGGAGTTGGCTTCTCATTGGCTGTGGCCAAGCAAAGTATTTTGATAAGTACGATGAATTTATGGTGGAAAGAAAATCAAAAACCTCCACTTTGTGAGAAACACAAATATAAGTCTGAACTGGCAGTGGTGGGATTTGAACCCACGCCTCCTGAGAGACTGGAGCCTTAATCCAGCACCTTTGACCGCTCAGCCGCACTACCTGCTGACCGTTGTTTAGAGGTACGGGTTTGTTGGAATATTTAAGTAGTTTTGTTGGATATGTTTCCACAAAAATATCCAGTTGAGAAGTGTCCAACCGAGCCTTGTGCAAAAGGTGATGAATCCCGCTCGGATCAGAGGTAAATTATCTTCAAGAGAACCAGAAATGACCAGTGGTAATCAGGTTTGGACTAAATTCTTATTAGCCTCACTGACTGGAAATTATCTCATAAGTCATCCACGGGTATTTTAGGACACTAACTTCATTGACATCAAACTGGCAGTGGTGGGATTCGAACCCATGCCTCCTGAGAGACTGTAGCCTAAATCCAGCGCCTTCGACCACTCGCCACACTACCCTGTGAAGAAATGTCAGGAAGGGACAGTTGTTGGCAATTTAAGAAATGTTGCGGTTTGAGGTGCAGACTTGGCGGTCAAACAGTAGTCTTCCACACCAATTTCTAGGTTTGTGATGTCCTGCATCGCTTTGTGCACAACGTGATAAAGCCTGCTCGGATCCATGGTGTCACAGGCGACCAAGTTCTTCTTCAGCGACAAGAGTACAGGTCAAATGCTAGTCCTCGAGCAGCAGAGTGGCGCAGCGGAAGCATGCTGGGCCCATAACCCAGAGGTCGATGGATCAAAACCATCTTCTGCTATCTGTAACTGTTTGTATATTAGCAAAACCCCGAGTCTGGTATGTTGTTGAACTTCATCCAAGTGTTTCTTTTGAAGGTTAACCATGTGAAGTTCGGAGTTGGCTACTCATTGGCTGTGGCCAAGCCAAGTATTTTGATAAGTACGATGAATTTATGGTGGAAAGAAAATCAAAAACTTCCATTTTGTGAGAAACCCAAATCTAAATGTGAACTGGTGGGATGTGAACCCACTCCTCCTGAGAGACTGGAGCCTAAATCCAGCGCCTTTGACCGCTCAGCCACACTACCTGCTGACCGTTGTATAGAAGTACGGGTTTGTTGGAATATTTAAGTAGTTTTGTCGGGTGTGTTTCCACAAAAATATCCAGTTGAGAAGTGTCCAACCGAGCCTTGTGCAAAAGGTGATGAATCCCGCTCGGATCAGAGGTAAATTATCTTCAAGAGAACCAGAAATGACCAGTGGTAATCAGGTTTGGACTTAATTCTTATTAGCCTCACTGACTGGAAATTATCTCATAAGTCATCCACGGGTATTTTTGGAACTGGCAGTGGTGGGATTTGAACCCACGCCTCCTGAGAGACTTGAGTCTTAATCCAGCGCCTTTGACCGCTCGGCCACACTACCTGCTGACCGCTGTTTAGACGTATGAGTTTGTTGGCATATTTAAGTAATTTTGTCAGGATATGTTCCCACAAAAAAATATCCAGTTGAGAAGTGTCCAACCGAGCCTTGTGCAAATGTGATGAATCCCGCACGGATCAGAGGTAAATTATCTTCAAGAGAACCAGAAATGTTTAGTGGTAATCTGGTTTGGACTAAATGCTTATTAGCCTCACTGACTGGAATTTATCTCATAAGTCATCCACGCGTATTTTAGGACACTAACTCCATTGACAAGGAACTGGCAGTGGTGGGATTCGAACCCACGCCTCCTGAGAGACTGGAGCCTTAATCCAGCGCCTTTGACCGCTCGGCCACACTACCCTGTGAAGAAATATCAGGAAGGGACATTTGTTGGCAATTTAAGAAATGTTGCGGTTTGAGGTGCAGACTTGGCGGTCAAACAGTAGTCTTCCACACCAATTTCTAGGTTTGTGATGTCCTGCATCGCTTTGTGCACAACGTGATAAAGCCTGCTCGGATCCATGGTGTCACAGGCGACCTAGTTCTTCTTCAGCGACAAGAGTACAGGACAAATGCTTGTCCTCGAGCAGCAGAGTGGCGCAGGGGAAGCGTGCTGGGCCCATAACCCAGAGGTCGATGGATCGAAACCATCCTCTGCTATCTGCAACTGTTTGTATATTAGCAAAACCCTGAGTCTGGTATGTTGTTGAACTTATTCCAAGTGTTTCTTTTGAAGGTTAACCATGTGAAGTTCGGAGTTGGCTACTCATTGGCTGTGGCCAAGCCAAGTATTTTGATAAGTACGATGAATTTATGGTGGAAAGAAAATCAAAAACTTCCATTTTGTGAGAAACCCAAATCTAAATGTGAACTGGTGGGACATGAACCCACGCCTCCTGAGAGACTGGAGTCTTAATCCAGCTCCTTTGACCGCTCGGCCACACTACCTGCTGACCGCTGTTTAGACGTATGAGTTTGTTGGCATATTTAAGTAGTTTTGTCAGGATATGTTCCCACAAAAAAATATCCAGTTGAGAAGTGTCCAACCGAGCCTTGTGCAAATGTGATGAATCCCGCACGGATCAGAGGTAAATTATCTTCAAGAGAACCAGAAATGTCCAGTGGTAATCTGGTTTGGACTAAATGCTTATTAGCCTCACTGACTGGAATTTATCTCATAAGTCATCCACGGGTATTTTAGGACACTAACTCCACTGACAAGGAACTGGCAGTGGTGGGATTCGAACCCACGCCTCCTGAGAGACTGGAGCCTAAATCCAGCGCCTTCGACCACTCGGCCACACTACCCTGTGAAGAAATGTCAGGAAGGGACAGTTGTTGGCAATTTAAGAAATGTTGCGGTTTGAGGTGCAGACTTGGCGGTCAAACAGTAGCCTTCCACACCAATTTCTAGGTTTGTGATGTCCTGCATCGCTTTGTGCACGTGATACAGCCTGCTCGGATCCATGGTGTCACAGGCGACCTAGTTCTTCTTCAGCGACAAGAGTACAGGACAAATACTTATCCTCGAGCAGCAGAGTGGCGCAGCGGAAGCGTGCTGGGCCCATAACCCAGAGGTCGATGGATCGAAACCATCCTCTGCTATCTGCAACTGTTTGCATATTAGCACAACCCAGTGTGTGGTATGTTGTTACACTTCTTCCTAGTGTTTCTTTTGAAGGTTAACCATGTGAAGTTTGGAGTTGGCTACTCATTGGCTGTGGCCAAGCAAAGTATTTTGATAAGTACGATGAATTTATGGTGGAAAGAAAATCAAAAACCTCCACTTTGTGAGAAACACAAATCTAAGTCTGAACTGGCAGTGGTGGGATTTGAACCCACGCCTCCTGAGAGACTGGAGCCTTAATCCAGCGCCTTTGACCGCTCGGCCACACGACCCTGTGAAGAAATATCAGGAAGGGACATTTGTTGGCAATTTAAGAAATGTTGCGGTCTGAGGTGCAGACTTGGCGGTCAAACAAGAGTCTTCCACACCAATTTCTAGGTTTGTGATGTCATGCATCGCTTTGTGCACAACGTGATACAGCCTGCTCGGATCCATGGTGTCAGGCGACCTAGTTCTTCTTCAGCGACAAGAGTACAGGACAATTGCTTGTCCTCGAGCAGCAGAGTGGCGCAGCGGAAGCGTGCTGGGCCCATAACCCAGAGGTCGATGGATCGAAACCATCCTCTGCTATCTACAACTCTTTGTATATTAGGAAAACTCCGAGTCTGGTATGTTGTTGAACTTCTTCCAAGTGCTTCTTTTGAAGGTTAACCATGTGAAGTTCGTAGTTGGCTACTCATTGGCTGTGGCCAAGCCAAGTATTTTGATAAGTACGATGAATTTATGGTGGAAAGAAAATCAAAAACTTCCATTTTGTGAGAAACACAAATCTAAGTCTGAACTGGCAGTGGTGGGATTTGAACCCACGCCTCCTGAGAGACTGGAGCCTTAATCCAGCGCCTTTGACCGCTCGGCCGCACTACCTGCTGACCGCTGTTTAGACGTATGAATTTGTTGGCATATTTAAGTAGTTTTGTCAGGATATGTTTCCACAAAAATATCCAGTTGAGAAGTGTCCAACCGAGCCTTGTGCAAAAGGTGATGAATCCCGCTCGGATCAGAGGTAAATTATCTTCAAGAGAACCAGAAATGACCAGTGGTAATCAGGTTTGGACTAAATTCTTACTAGCCTCACTGACTGGAAATTATCTCATAAGTCATCCACGGGTATTTTAGGACACTAACTCCATTGACATCAAACTGGCAGTGGTGTGATTCGAACCCACGCCTCCTGAGAGACTGGAGCTTAAATCCAGCGCCTTCGACCACTCGGCCACACTACCCTGTGAAGAAATATCAGGAAGGGACATTTTTTGGCAATTTAAGAAATGTTGCGGTTTGAGGTGCAGACTTGGCGGTCAAACAGTAGTCTTCCACACCAATTTCTAGGTTTGTGATGTCCTGCATCGCTTTGTGCACAACGTGATAAAGCCTGCTCGGATCCATGGTGTCACAGGCGACCTAGTTCTTCTTCAGCGACAAGAGTACAGGACAAATGCTTGTCCTCGAGCAGCAGAGTGGCGCAGCGGGAGCGTGCTCGGCCCATAACTCAGAGGTCGATGGATCGAAACCATCCTCTGCTATCTGTAACTGTTTGTATATTAGCAAAACCCCGATTCTGGTATGTTGTTGAACTTCTTCCAAGTGTTTCTTTTGAAGGTTAACCATGTGAAGTTCGGAGTTGGCTACTCATTGGCTGTGGCCAAGCCAAGTATTTTGATAAGTACGATGAATTTATGGTGGAAAGAAAATCAAAAACTTCCATTTTGTGAGAAACCCAAATCTAAATGTGAACTGGTGGGATGTGAACCCACACCTCCTGACAGACTGGAGCCTTAATCCAGCGCCTTTGACCGCTCGGCCGCACTACCTGCTGACCGCTGTTTAGACGTATGAATTTGTTGGCATATTTAAGTAGTTTTGTCAGGATATGTTTCCACAAAAGTATCCAGTTGAGAAGTGTCCAACCGAGCCTTGTGCAAAAGGTGATGAATCCCGCTCGGATCAGAGGTAAATTATCTTCAAGAGAACCAGAAATGTCCAGTGGTAATCTGGTTTGGACTAAATGCTTATTTGCCTCACTGACTGGAAATTATCTCATGAGTCATCCACGGGTATTTTAGGACACGAACTCCATTGACAAGGAACTGGCAGTTGTGGGATTCGAACCCACACCTCCTGAGAGACTAGAGCCTTAATCCAGCGCCTTTGAACTCTCAGCCACACTACCTGCTGACCGTTGTTTAGAAGTACGGGTTTGTTGGAATATTTAAGTAGTTTTGTCGGATATGTTTCCACAAAAATATCCAGTTGAGAAGTGTCCAACCGAGCCTTGTGCAAAAGGTTATGAATCCCGCTCGGATCAGAGGTAAATTATCTTCAAGAAAACCAGAAATGACCAGTGGTAATCAGGTTTGGACTAAATTCTTACTAGCCTCACTGACTGGAAATTATCTCATAAGTCATCCACGGGTATTTTAGGACACTAACTCCATTGACATCAAACTGGCAGTGGTGGGATTCGAACCAACGCCTCCTGAGAGACTGGAGCTTAAATCCAGCGCCTTCGACCACTCGGCCACACTACCCTGTGAAGAAATATCAGGAAGGGACATTTGTTGGCAATTTAAGAAATGTTGCGGTTTGAGGTGCAGACTTGGCGGTCAAACAGTAGTCTTCCACACCAATTTCTAGGTTTGTGATGTCCTGCATCGCTTTGTGCACAACGTGATAAAGCCTGCTCGGATCCATGGTGTCACAGGCGACCTAGTTCTTCTTCAGCGACAAGAGTACAGGACAAATGCTTGTCCTCGAGCAGCAGAGTGGCTCAGGGGAAGCGTGCTAGGCCCATAACCCAGAGGTCGATGGATCGAAACCATCCTCTGCTATCTGCAACTGTTTGTATATTAGCAAAACCCTGAGTCTGGTATGTTGTTGAACTTATTCCAAGTGTTTCTTTTGAAGGTTAACCATGTGAAGTTTGGAGTTGGCTACTCATTGGCTGTGGCCAAGCCAAGTATTTTGATAAGTACGATGAATTTATGGTGGAAAGAAAATCAAAAACCTCCACTTTGTGAGAAACCCAAATCTAAATGTGAACTGGTGGGACATGAACCCACGCCTCCTGAGAGACTGGAGTCTTAATCCAGCTCCTTTGACCGCTCGGCCACACTACCTGCTGACCGCTGTTTAGACGTATGAGTTTGTTGGCATATTTAAGTAGTTTTGTCAGGATATGTTCCCACAAAAAAATATCCAGTTGAGAAGTGTCCAACCGAGCCTTGTGCAAATGTGATGAATCCCGCACGGATCAGAGGTAAATTATCTTCAAGAGAACCAGAAATGTCCAGTGGTAATCTGGTTTGGACTAAATGCTTATTAGCCTCACTGACTGGAATTTATCTCATAAGTCATCCACGGGTATTTTAGGACACTAACTCCACTGACAAGGAACTGGCAGTGGTGGGATTCGAACCCACGCCTCCTGAGAGACTGGAGCCTAAATCCAGCGCCTTCGACCACTCGGCCACACTACCCTGTGAAGAAATGTCAGGAAGGGACAGTTGTTGGCAATTTAAGAAATGTTGCGGTTTGAGGTGCAGACTTGGCGGTCAAACAGTAGCCTTCCACACCAATTTCTAGGTTTGTGATGTCCTGCATCGCTTTGTGCACGTGATACAGCCTGCTCGGATCCATGGTGTCACAGGCGACCTAGTTCTTCTTCAGCGACAAGAGTACAGGACAAATACTTATCCTCGAGCAGCAGAGTGGAGCAGCGGAAGCGTGCTGGGCCCATAACCCAGAGGTCGATGGATCGAAACCATCCTCTGCTATCTGCAACTGTTTGCATATTAGCACAACCCAGTGTGTGGTATGTTGTTACACTTCTTCCTAGTGTTTCTTTTGAAGGTTAACCATGTGAAGTTTGGAGTTGGCTACTCATTGGCTGT
Organism: Festucalex cinctus; assembly: GCF_051991245.1. NCBI lineage: Eukaryota > Metazoa > Chordata > Actinopteri > Syngnathiformes > Syngnathidae > Festucalex > Festucalex cinctus. Next base: position 26,549,479 of record NC_135412.1, read on the forward strand.
GGCCAAGCAAAGTATTTTGATAAGTACGATGAATTTATGGTGGAAAGAAAATCAAAAACCTCCACTTTGTGAGAAACACAAATCTAAGTCTGAACTGGCAGTGGTGGGATTTGAACCCACGCCTCCTGAGAGACTGGAGCCTTAATCCGGCGCCTTTGACCGCTCGGCCACACGACCCTGTGAAGAAATATCAGGAAGGGACATTTGTTGGCAATTTAAGAAATGTTGCGGTCTGAGGTGCAGACTTGGCGGTCAAACAAGAGTCTTCCACACCAATTTCTAGGTTTGTGATGTCATGCATCGCTTTGTGCACAACGTGATACAGCCTGCTCGGATCCATGGTGTCAGGCGACCTAGTTCTTCTTCAGCGACAAGAGTACAGGACAATTGCTTGTCCTCGAGCAGCAGAGTGGCGCAGCGGAAGCGTGCTGGGCCCATAACCCAGAGGTCGATGGATCGAAACCATCCTCTGCTATCTACAACTCTTTGTATATTAGGAAAACTCCGAGTCTGGTATGTTGTTGAACTTCTTCCAAGTGCTTCTTTTGAAGGTTAACCATGTGAAGTTCGTAGTTGGCTACTCATTGGCTGTGGCCAAGCCAAGTATTTTGATAAGTACGATGAATTTATGGTGGAAAGAAAATCAAAAACTTCCATTTTGTGAGAAACACAAATCTAAGTCTGAACTGGCAGTGGTGGGATTTGAACCCACGCCTCCTGAGAGACTGGAGCCTTAATCCAGCGCCTTTGACCGCTCGGCCGCACTACCTGCTGACCGCTGTTTAGACGTATGAATTTGTTGGCATATTTAAGTAGTTTTGTCAGGATATGTTTCCACAAAAATATCCAGTTGAGAAGTGTCCAACCGAGCCTTGTGCAAAAGGTGATGAATCCCGCTCGGATCAGAGGTAAATTATCTTCAAGAGAACCAGAAATGACCAGTGGTAATCAGGTTTGGACTAAATTCTTACTAGCCTCACTGACTGGAAATTATCTCATAAGTCATCCACGGGTATTTTAGGACACTAACTCCATTGACAAGGAACTGGCAGTGGTGGGATTCGAACCCACGCCTCCTGAGAGACTGGAGCTTAAATCCAGCGCCTTCGACCACTCGGCCACACTACCCTGTGAAGAAATATCAGGAAGGGACATTTTTTGGCAATTTAAGAAATGTTGCGGTTTGAGGTGCAGACTTGGCGGTCAAACAGTAGTCTTCCACACCAATTTCTAGGTTTGTGATGTCCTGCATCGCTTTGTGCACAACGTGATAAAGCCTGCTCGGATCCATGGTGTCACAGGCGACCTAGTTCTTCTTCAGCGACAAGAGTACAGGACAAATGCTTGTCCTCGAGCAGCAGAGTGGCGCAGCGGGAGCGTGCTCGGCCCATAACCCAGAGGTCGATGGATCGAAACCATCCTCTGCTATCTGTAACTGTTTGTATATTAGCAAAACCCCGATTCTGGTATGTTGTTGAACTTCTTCCAAGTGTTTCTTTTGAAGGTTAACCATGTGAAGTTCGGAGTTGGCTACTCATTGGCTGTGGCCAAGCCAAGTATTTTGATAAGTACGATGAATTTATGGTGGAAAGAAAATCAAAAACTTCCATTTTGTGAGAAACCCAAATCTAAATGTGAACTGGTGGGATGTGAACCCACACCTCCTGACAGACTGGAGCCTTAATCCAGCGCCTTTGACCGCTCGGCCGCACTACCTGCTGACCGCTGTTTAGACGTATGAATTTGTTGGCATATTTAAGTAGTTTTGTCAGGATATGTTTCCACAAAAGTATCCAGTTGAGAAGTGTCCAACCGAGCCTTGTGCAAAAGGTGATGAATCCCGCTCGGATCAGAGGTAAATTATCTTCAAGAGAACCAGAAATGTCCAGTGGTAATCTGGTTTGGACTAAATGCTTATTTGCCTCACTGACTGGAAATTATCTCATGAGTCATCCACGGGTATTTTAGGACACGAACTCCATTGACAAGGAACTGGCAGTTGTGGGATTCGAACCCACACCTCCTGAGAGACTAGAGCCTTAATCCAGCGCCTTTGAACTCTCAGCCACACTACCTGCTGACCGTTGTTTAGAAGTACGGGTTTGTTGGAATATTTAAGTAGTTTTGTCGGATATGTTTCCACAAAAATATCCAGTTGAGAAGTGTCCAACCGAGCCTTGTGCAAAAGGTTATGAATCCCGCTCGGATCAGAGGTAAATTATCTTCAAGAAAACCAGAAATGACCAGTGGTAATCAGGTTTGGACTAAATTCTTACTAGCCTCACTGACTGGAAATTATCTCATAAGTCATCCACGGGTATTTTAGGACACTAACTCCATTGACATCAAACTGGCAGTGGTGGGATTCGAACCAACGCCTCCTGAGAGACTGGAGCTTAAATCCAGCGCCTTCGACCACTCGGCCACACTACCCTGTGAAGAAATATCAGGAAGGGACATTTGTTGGCAATTTAAGAAATGTTGCGGTTTGAGGTGCAGACTTGGCGGTCAAACAGTAGTCTTCCACACCAATTTCTAGGTTTGTGATGTCCTGCATCGCTTTGTGCACAACGTGATAAAGCCTGCTCGGATCCATGGTGTCACAGGCGACCTAGTTCTTCTTCAGCGACAAGAGTACAGGACAAATGCTTGTCCTCGAGCAGCAGAGTGGCTCAGGGGAAGCGTGCTAGGCCCATAACCCAGAGGTCGATGGATCGAAACCATCCTCTGCTATCTGCAACTGTTTGTATATTAGCAAAACCCTGAGTCTGGTATGTTGTTGAACTTATTCCAAGTGTTTCTTTTGAAGGTTAACCATGTGAAGTTTGGAGTTGGCTACTCATTGGCTGTGGCCAAGCCAAGTATTTTGATAAGTACGATGAATTTATGGTGGAAAGAAAATCAAAAACTTCCATTTTGTGAGAAACCCAAATCTAAATGTGAACTGAACCCACGCCTCCTGAGAGACTGGAGTCTTAATCCAGCGCCTTTGACCGCTCGGCCACACTACCTGCTGACCGCTGTTTAGACGTATGAGTTTGTTGGCATATTTAAGTAGTTTTGTCAGGATATGTTCCCACAAAAAAATATCCAGTTGAGAAGTGTCCAACCGAGCCTTGTGCAAATGTGATGAATCCCGCATGGATCAGAGGTAAATTATCTTCAAGAGAACCAGAAACGTCCAGTGGTAATCTGGTTTGGACTAAATGCTTATTCGCCTCACTGACTGGAATTTTTCTCATAAGTCATCCACGGGTATTTTAGGACACTAACTCCATTGACAAGGAACTGGAAGTGGTGGGATTCGTACCCACGCCTCCTGAGAGACTGGAGCCTAAATCCAGCGCCTTCGACCACTCGGCCACACTACCCTGTGAAGAAATGTCAGGAAGGGACAGTTGTTGGCAATTTAAGAAATGTTGCGGTTTGAGGTGCAGACTTGGCGGTCAAACAGTAGCCTTCCACACCAATTTCTAGGTTTGTGATGTCCTGCATCGCTTTGTGCACGTGATACAGCCTGCTCGGATCCATGGTGTCACAGGCGACCTAGTTCTTCTTCAGCGACAAGAGTACAGGACAAATGCTTATACTCGAGCAGCAGAGTCGCGCAGCGGAAGCGTGCTGGGCCCATAACCCAGAGGTCGATGGATCGAAACCATCCTCTGCTATCTGCAACTGTTTTCATATTAGCACAACCCCGTGTGTGGTATGTTGTTTAACTTCTTCCTCGTGTTTCTTTTGAAGGTTAACCATGTGAAGTTTGGAGTTGGCGACTCATTGGCTGTGGCCAAGCAAAGTATTTTGATTAGTACGATGAATTTATGGTGGAAAGAAAATCAAAAACCTCCACTTTGTGAGTAACACAAATCTAAGTCTGAACTGGCAGTGGTGGGATTTGAACCCACGCCTCCTGAGAGACCGGAGCCTTAATCCAGCGCCTTTGACCGCTCGGCCACACAACCCTGTGAAGAAATATCAGGAAGGGACATTTGTTGGCAATTTAAGAAATGTTGCGGTCAGGTGCAGACTTGGCGGACAAACAGGAGTCTTCCACACCAATTTCTAGGTTTGTGATGTCATGCATCGCTTTGTGCACAACGTGATACAGCCTGCTCGGATCCATGGTGTCACAGGCGACCTAGTTCTTCTTCAGCGACAAGAGTACAGGTCAAATACTTGTCCTCGAGCAGCAGAGTGGCGCAGCGGGAAGGTGCTGGGCCCATATCCCAGAGGTCGATGGATTGAAACCATCCTCTGCTATCTGTAACTGTTTGAATATTAGCAAAACCCCGATTCTGGTATGTTGTTGAACTTCTTCCAAGTGTTTCTTTTGAAGGTTAACCATGTGAAGTTCGGAGTTGGCTACTCATTGGCTGTGGCCAAGCCAAGTATTTTGATAAGTACGATGAATTTATGGTGGAAAGAAAATCAAAAACTTCCATTTTGTGAGAAACCCAAATCTAAATGTGAACTGGTGGGATGTGAACCCACGCCTCCTGAGAGACTGGAGCCTTAATCCAGCGCCTTTGACCGCTCGGCCGCACTACCTGCTGACCGCTGTTTAGACGTATGAATTTGTTGGCATATTTAAGTAGTTTTGTCAGGATATGTTCCCACAAAAAATTATCCAGTTGAGAAGTGTCCAACCGAGCCTTGTGCAAATGTGATGAATCCCACACGGATCAGAGGTAAATTATCTTCAGAGAACCAGAAATGTCCAGTGGTAATCTGGTTTGGACTATATGCTTATTAGCCTCACTGACTGGAATTTATCTCATAAGTCATCCACGGGTATTTTAGGACACTAACTCCATTGACAAGGAACTGGCAGTGGTGGGATTCGAACCCACGCCTCCTGAGAGACTGGAGCCTAAATCCAGCACCTTAGACCACTCGGCCACACTACCCTGTGAAGAAATGTCAGGAAGGGACAGTTGTTGGCAATTTAAGAAATTTTGCGGTTTGAGGTGCAGACTTGGCGGTCAAACAGGAGTCTTCCACACCAATTTCTAGGTTTGTGATGTCCTGCATCGCTTTGTGCACAAAGTGATAAAGCCTGCTCGGATCCATGGTGTCACAGGCGACCTAGTTCTTCTTCAGCGACAAGAGTACAGGACAAATGCTTATCCTCGAGCAGCAGAGTGGCGCAGCGGAAGCGTGCTGGGCCCATAACCCAGAGGTCGATGGATCGAAACCATCCTCTGCTATCTGCAACTGTTTGTATATTAGCAAAACCCTGAGTCTGGTATGTTGTTGAACTTCTTCCAAGTGTTTCTTTTGAAGGTTAACCATGTGAAGTTCGGAGTTGGCTACTCATTGGCTGTGGCCAAGCCAGTATTTTGATAAGTACGATGAATTTATGGTGGAAAGAAAATCAAAAACCTCCACTTTGTTAGAAACACAAATCCAAGTCTGAACTGGCAGTGGTGGGATTTGAACCCACGCCTCCTGAGAGACTGGAGCCTTAATCCAGCGCCTTTGACCGCTCGGCCACACTACCCTGTGAAGAAATGTCAGGAAGGGACAGTTGTTGGCAATTTAAGAAATGTTGCGGTTTGAGGTGCAGACTTGGCGGTCAAACAGTAGTCTTCCACACCAATTTCTAGGTTTGTGATGTCCTGCATCGCTTTGTGCACAACGTGATAAAGCCTGCTCGGATCCATGGTGTCACAGGCGACCTAGTTCTTCTTCAGCGACAAGAGTACAGGACAAATGCTTATCCTCGAGCAGCAGAGTGGAGCAGCGGAAGCGTGCTGGGCCCATAACCCAGAGGTCGATGGATCGAAACCATCCTCTGCTATCTGCAACTGTTTGTATATTAGCAAAACCCTGAGTCTGGTATGTTGTTGAACTTATTCCAAGTGTTTCTTTTGAAGGTTAACCATGTGAAGTTCGGAGTTGGCTACTCATTGGCTGTGGCCAAGCCAAGTATTTTGATAAGTACGATGAATTTATGGTGGAAAGAAAATCAAAAACTTCCATTTTGTGAGAAACCCAAATCTAAATGTGAACTGGTGGGACGTGAACCCACGCCTCCTGAGAGACTGGAGTCTTAATCCAGTGCCTTTGACCGCTCGGCCACACTACCTGCTGACCGCTGTTTAGACGTATGAGTTTGTTGGCATATTTAAGTAGTTTTGTCAGGATATGTTCCCACAAAAAAATATCCAGTTGAGAAGTGTCCAACCGAGCCTTGTGCAAATGTGATGAATCCCGCACGGATCAGAGGTAAATTATCTTCAGAGAACCAGAAATGTCCAGTGGTAATCTGGTTTGGACTAAATGCTTATTAGCCTCACTGACTGGAATTTATCTCTTAAGTCATCCACGGGTATTTTAGGACACTAACTCCATTGACAAGGAACCGGCAGTGGTGGGATTCGAACCCACGCCTCCTGAGAGACTGGAGCCTAAATCCAGCGCCTTCGACCACTCGGCCACACTACCCTGTGAAGAAATGTCAGGAAGGGACAGTTGTTGGCAATTTAAGAAATGTTGCGGTTTGAGGTGCAGGCTTGGCGGTCAAACAGTAGCCTTCCACACCAATTTCTAGGTTTGTGATGTCCTGCATCGCTTTGTGCACGTGATACAGCCTGCTCGGATCCATGGTGTCACAGGCGACCTAGTTCTTCTTCAGCGACAAGAGTACAGGACAAATACTTATCCTCGAGCAGCAGAGTGGCGCAGCGGAAGCGTGCTGGGCCCATAACCCAGAGGTCGATGGATCGAAACCATCCTCTGCTATCTGCAACTGTTTGCATATTAGCACAATCCCGTGTGTGGTATGTTGTTTAACTTCTTCCTAGTGTTTCTTTTGAAGGTTAACCATGTGAAGTTTGGAGTTGGCTACTCATTGGCTGTGGCCAAGCAAAGTATTTTGATAAGTACGATGAATTTATGGTGGAAAGAAAATCAAAAACCTCCACTTTGTGAGAAACACAAATCTAAGTCTGAACTGGCAGTGGTGGGATTTGAACCCACGCCTCCTGAGAGACTGGAGCCTTAATCCAGCGCCTTTGACCGCTCGGCCATACGACCCTGTGAAGAAATGTCAGGAAGGGACATTTGTTGGCAATTTAAGAAATGTTGCGGTCAGGTGCAGACTTGGCGGTCAAACAGGAGTCTTCCACACCAATTTCTAGGTTTGTGATGTCATGCATCGCTTTGTGCACAACGTGATACAGCCTGCTCGGATCCATGGTGTCAGGCGACCTCGTTCTTCTTCAGCGACAAGAGTACAGGACAAATGCTTGTCCTCTAGCAGCAGAGTGGCGCAGCGGAAGAGTGCTGGGCCCATAACCCAGAGGTCGATGGATCGAAACCATCCTCTGCTATCTGCAACTGTTTGTATATTCGGAAAACCCCGAGTCTGGTATGTTGTTGAACTTCTTCCAAGTGTTTCTTTTGAAGGTTAACCATGTGAAGTTCGGAGTTGGCTACTCATTGGCTGTGGCCAAGCCAAGTATTTTGATAAGTACGATGAATTTATGGTGGAAAGAAAATCAAAAACTTCCATTTTGTGAGAAACCCAAATCTAAATGTGAACTGGTGGGTTGTGAACCCATTCCTCCTGAGAGACTGGAGCCTTAATCCAGCGCCTTTGACCGCTCGGCCACACTACCTGCTGACCGCTGATTAGACGTATGAGTTTGTTGGCATATTTAAGTAGTTTTGTCAGGATATGTTTCCACAAAAAATATCCAGTTGAGAAGTGTCCAACCGAGCCTTGTGCAAAAGGTGATGAATCCCGCTTGGATCAGAGGTAAATTATCTTCAAGAGAACCAGAAATGTCCAGTGGAAATCTGGTTTGGACTAAATGCGTATTTGCCTCACTGACTGGAAATTATCTCATAAGTCATCCACGGGTATTTTAGGACACTAACTCCATTGACAAGGAACTGGCAGTGGTGGGATTCGAACCCACGCCTCCTGAGAGACTGGAGCCTTAATCCAGCGCCTTTGACCGCTCGGCCACACTACCCTGTGAAGAAATATCAGGAAGGGACATTTGTTGGCAATTAAGAAATGTTGCGGTTTGAGGTGCAGACTTGGCGGTCAAACAGTAGTCTTCCACACCAATTTCTAGGTTTGTGATGTCCTGCATCGCTTTGTGCACAACGTGATAAAGCCTGCTCGGATCCATGGTGTCACAGGCGACCTAGTTCTTCTTCAGCGACAAGAGTACAGGACAAATGCTTGTCCTCGAGCAGCAGAGTGGCGCAGCGGAAGCGTGCTGGGCCCATAACCCAGAGGTCGATGGATCGAAACCATCCTCTGCTATCTGCAACTGTTTGTATATTAGCAAAACCCTGAGTCTGGTATGTTGTTGAACTTATTCCAAGTGTTTCTTTTGAAGGTTAACCATGTGAAGTTCGGAGTTGGCTACTCATTGGCTGTGGCCAAGCCAAGTATTTTGATAAGTACGATGAATTTATGGTGGAAAGAAAATCAAAAACTTCCATTTTGTGAGAAACCCAAATCTAAATGTGAACTGGTGGGACGTGAACCCACGCCTCCTGAGAGACTGGAGTCTTAATCCAGCGCCTTTGACCGCTCGGCCACACTACCTGCTGACCGCTGTTTAGACGTATGAGTTTGTTGGCATATTTAAGTAGTTTTGTCAGGATATGTTCCCACAAAAAAATATCCAGTTGAGAAGTGTCCAACCGAGCCTTGTGCAAATGTGCTGAATCCCGCACGGATCAGAGGTAAATTATCTTCAAGAGAACCAGAAATGTCCAGTGGTAATCTGGTTTGGACTAATTGCTTATTAGCCTCACTGACTGGAATTTATCTCATAAGTCATCCACGGGTATTTTAGGACACTAACTCCATTGACAAGGAACTGGCAGTGGTGGGATTCGAACCCACGCCTCCTGAGAGACTGGAGCCTAAATCCAGCGCCTTCGACCACTCGGCCACACTACCCTGTGAAGAAATGTCAGGAAGGGACATTTGTTGGCAATTTAAGAAATGTTGCGGTTTGAGGTGCAGACTCTGCGGTCAAACAGTAGCCTTCCACACCAATTTCTAGGTTTGTGATGTCCTGCATCGCTTTGTGCACGTGATACAGCCTGCTCGGATCCATGGTGTCACAGGCGACCTAGTTCTTCTTCAGCGACAAGAGTACAGGACAAATGCTTGTCCTCGAGCAGCAGAGTGGCGCAGCGGAAGCGTGCTGGGCCCATAACCCAGAGGTCGATGGATCGAAACCATCCTCTGCTATCTGCAACTGTTTGTATATTAGCAAAACCCTGAGTCTGGTATGTTGTTGAACTTATTCCAAGTGTTTCTTTTGAAGGTTAACCATGTGAAGTTCGGAGTTGGCTACTCATTGGCTGTGGCCAAGCCAAGTATTTTGATAAGTACGATGAATTTATGGTGGAAAGAAAATCAAAAACTTCCATTTTGTGAGAAACCCAAATCTAAATGTGAACTGGTGGGACGTGAACCCACGCCTCCTGAGAGACTGGAGTCTTAATCCAGCGCCTTTGACCTCTCGGCCACACTACCTGCTGACCGCTGTTTAGACGTATGAGTTTGTTGGCATATTTAAGTACTTTTGTCAGGATATGTTCCCACAAAAAAATGTCCAGTTGAGAAGTGTCCAACCGAGCCTTGTGCAAATGTGATGAATCCCGCACGGATCATAGGTAAATTATCTTCAAGAGAACCAGAAATGTCCAGTGGTAATCTGGTTTGGACTAAATGCTTATTAGCCTCACTGACTGGAATTTATCTCATAAGTCATCCACGGGTATTTTAGGACACTAACTCCATTGACAAGGAACTGGCAGTGGTGGGATTCGAACCCACGCCTCCTGAGAGACTGGAGCCTAAATCCAGCGCCTTCGACCACTCGGCCACACTACCCTGTGAAGAAATGTCAGGAAGGGACATTTGTTGGCAATTTAAGAAATGTTGCGGTTTGAGGTGCAGACTCTGCGGTCAAACAGTAGCCTTCCACACCAATTTCTAGGTTTGTGATGTCCTGCATCGCTTTGTGCACGTGATACAGCCTGCTCGGATCCATGGTGTCACAGGCGACCTAGTTCTTCTTCAGCGACAAGAGTACAGGACAAATGCTTATCCTCGAGCAGCAGAGTGGCGCAGCGGAAGCGTGCTGGGCCCATAACCCAGAGGTCGATGGATCGAAACCATCCTCTGCTATCTGCAACTCTTTGTATTTTAGGAAAACCCCGAGTCTGGTATGTTGTTGAACTTCTTCCAAGTGCTTCTTTTGAAGGTTAACCATGTGAAGTTCGGAGTTGGCTACTCATTGGCTGTGGCCAAGCCAAGTATTTTGATAAGTACGATGAATTTATGGTGGAAAGAAAATCAAAAACTTCCATTTTGTGAGAAACCCAAATCTAAATGTGAACTGGTGGGTTGTGAACCCATGCCTCCTGAGAGACTGGAGCCTTAATCCAGCGCCTTTGACCGCTCGGCCACACTACCTGCTGACCGCTGTTTAGACGTATGAGTTTGTTGGCATATTTAAGTAGTTTTGTCAGGATATGTTTCCACAAAAAATATCCAGTTGAGAAGTGTCCAACCGAGCCTTGTGCAAAAGGTGATGAATCCCGCTCGGATCAGAGGTAAATTATCTTCAAGAGAACCAGAAATGTCCAGTGGTAATCTGGTTTGGACTAAATGCGTATTTGCCTCACTGACTGGAAATTATCTCATAAGTCATCCACGGGTATTTTAGGACACTAACTCCATTGACAAGGAACTGGCAGTGGTGGGATTCGAACCCACGCCTCCTGAGAGACTGGAGCCTTAATCCAGCGCCTTTGACCGCTCGGCCACACTACCCTGTGAAGAAATAGCAGGAAGGGACATTTGTTGGCAATTTAAGAAATGTTGCGGTTTGAGGTGCAGACTTGGCGGTCAAACAGTAGTCTTCCACACCAATTTCTAGGTTTGTGATGTCCTGCATCGCTTTGTGCACGTGATATAGCCTGCTCGGATCCATGGTGTCACAGGCGACCTAGTTCTTCTTCAGCGACAAGAGTACAGGACAAATACTTATCCTCGAGCAGCAGAGTGGCGCAGCGGAAGCGTGCTGGGCCCATAACCCAGAGGTCGATGGATCGAAACCATCCTCTGCTATCTGCAACTGTTTGCATATTAGCACAATCCCGTGTGTGGTATGTTGTTTAACTTCTTCCTAGTGTTTCTTTTGAAGGTTAACCATGTGAAGTTTGGAGTTGGCTACTCATTGGCTGTGGCCAAGCAAAGTATTTTGATAAGTACGATGAATTTATGGTGGAAAGAAAATCAAAAACCTCCACTTTGTGAGAAACACAAATCTAAGTCTGAACTGGCAGTGGTGGGATTTGAACCCACGCCTCCTGAGAGACTGGAGCCTTAATCCAGCGCCTTTGACCGCTCGGCCACACGACCCTGTGAAGAAATATCAGGAAGGGACATTTGTTGGCAATTTAAGAAATGTTGCGGTCAGGTGCAGACTTGGCGGTCAAACAGGAGTCTTCCACACCAATTTCTAGGTTTGTGATGTCATGCATCGCTTTGTGCACAACGTGATACAGCCTGCTCGGATCCATGGTGTCAGGCGACCTAGTTCTTCTTCAGCGACAAGAGTACAGGACAAATGCTTGTCCTCTAGCAGCAGAGTGGCGCAGCGGAAGCGTGCTGGGCCCATAACCCAGAGGTCGATGGTTCGAAACCATCCTCTGCTATCTGCAACTGTTTGTATATTAGGAAAACCCCGAGTCTGGTATGTTGTTGAACTTCTTCCAAGTGTTTCTTTTGAAGGTTAACCATGTGAAGTTCGGAGTTGGCTACTCATTGGCTGTGGCCAAGCCAAGTATTTTGATAAGTACGATGAATTTATGGTGGAAAGAAAATCAAAAACTTCCATTTTGTGAGAAACCCAAATCTAAATGTGAACTGGTGGGTTGTGAACCCATTCCTCCTGAGAGACTGGAGCCTTAATCCAGCGCCTTTGACCGCTCGGCCACACTACCTGCTGACCGCTGTTTAGACGTATGAGTTTGTTGGCATATTTAAGTAGTTTTGTCAGGATATGTTTCCACAAAAAATATCCAGTTGAGAAGTGTCCAACCGAGCCTTGTGCAAAAGGTGATGAATCCCGCTCGGATCAGAGGTAAATTATCTTCAAGAGAACCAGAAATGTCCAGTGGTAATCTGGTTTGGACTAAATGCGTATTTGCCTCACTGACTGGAAATTATCTCATAAGTCATCCACGGGTATTTTAGGACACTAACTCCATTGACAAGGAACTGGCAGTGGTGTGATTCGAACCCACACCTCCTGAGAGACTGGAGCCTTAATCCAGCGCCTTTGACCGCTCGGCCACACTACCCTGTGAAGAAATATCAGGAAGGGACATTTGTTGGCAATTAAGAAATGTTGCGGTTTGAGGTGCAGACTTGGCGGTCAAACAGTAGTCTTCCACACCAATTTCTAGGTTTGTGATGTCCTGCATCGCTTTGTGCACAACGTGATAAAGCCTGCTCGGATCCATGGTGTCACAGGCGACCTAGTTCTTCTTCAGCGACAAGAGTACAGGACAAATGCTTGTCCTCGAGCAGCAGAGTGGCGCAGCGGAAGCGTGCTGGGCCCATAACCCAGAGGTCGATGGATCGAAACCATCCTCTGCTATCTGCAAATGTTTGTATATTAGCAAAACCCTGAGTCTGGTATGTTGTTGAACTTATTCCAAGTGTTTCTTTTGAAGGTTAACCATGTGAAGTTCGGAGTTTGCTACTCATTGGCTGTGGCCAAGCCAAGTGTTTTGATAAGTACGATGAATTTATGGTGGAAAGAAAATCAAAAGCTTCCATTTTGTGAGAAACCCAAATCTAAATGTGAACTGGTGGGACGTGAACCCACGCCTCCTGAGAGACTGGAGTCTTAATCCAGCGCCTTTGAGCGCTCGGCCACACTACCTGCTGACTGCTGTTTAGACGTATGAGTTTGTTGGCATATTTAAGTAGTTTTGTCAGGATATGTTCCCACAAAAAAATATCCGGTTGAGAAGTGTCCAACCGAGCCTTGTGCAAATGTGATGAATCCCGCACGGATCAGAGGTAAATTATCTTCAAGAGAACCAGAAATGTCCAGTGGTAATCTGGTTTGGACTAAATGCTTATTAGCCTCACTGACTGGAATTTATCTCATAAGTCTTCCACGGGTATTTTAGGACAATAACTCCATTGACAAGGAACTGGCAGTGGTGGGATTCGAACCCACGCCTCCTGAGAGACTGGAGCCTAAATCCAGCGCCTTCGACCACTCGGCCACACTAACCTGTGAAGAAATGTCAGGAAGGGACATTTGTTGGCAATTTAAGAAATGTTGCGGTTTGAGGTGCAGACTGCGGTCAAACAGTAGCCTTCCACACCAATTTCTAGGTTTGTGATGTCCTGCATCGCTTTGTGCACGTGATACAGCCTGCTCGGATCCATGGTGTCAGGCGACCTAGTTCTTCTTCAGCGACAAGAGTACAGGACAAATGCTTGTCCTCGAGCAGCAGAGTGGCGCAGCGGAAGCGTGCTGGGCCCATAACCCAGAGGTCAATGGATCGAAACCATCCTCTGCTATCTACAACTCTTTGTATATTAGGAAAACCCCGAGTCTGGTATGTTGTTGAACTTCTTCCAAGGGCTTCTTTTGAAGGTTAACCATGTGAAGTTCGGAGTTGGCTACTCATTGGCTGTGGCCAAGCCAAGTATTTTGATAAGTACGATGAATTTATGGTGGAAAGAAAATCAAAAACCTCCACTTTGTGAGAAACACAAATCTAAGTCTGAACTGGCAGTGGTGGGATTTGAACCCACACCTCTTGAGAGACTGGAGCCTTAATCCAGCGCCTTTGACCACTCGGCCACACGACCCTGTGAAGAAATATCAGGAAGGGACATTTGTTGGCAATTTAAGAAATGTTGCGGTCTGAGGTGCAGACTTGGCGGTCAAACAGGAGTCTTCCACACCAATTTCTAGGTTTGTGATGTCATGCATCGCTTTGTGCACAACGTGATACAGCCTGCTCGGATCCATGGTGTCACAGGCGACCTAGTTCTTCTTCAGCGACAAGAGTACAGGACAAATGCTTATCCTCGAGCAGCAGAGTGGCGCAGCGGAAGCGTGCTGGGCCCATAACCCAGAGGTCGATGGATCGAAACCATCCTCCGCTATCTGCAACTGTTTGTATATTAGGAAAACCCCGAGTCTGGTATGTTGTTGAACTTCTTCCAAGTGTTTCTTTTGAAGGTTAACCATGTGAAGTTCGGAGTTGGCTACTCATTGGCTGTGGACAAGCCAAGTATTTTGATAAGTACGATGAATTTATGGTGGAAAGAAAATCAAAAACTTCCATTTCGTGAGAAACCCAAATCTAAATGTGAACTGGTGGGTTGTGAACCCATGCCTCCTGAGAGACTGGAGCCTTAATCCAGCGCCTTTGACCGCTCGGCCACACTACCTGCTGACTGCTGTTTAGACGTATGAGTTTGTTGGCATATTTAAGTAGTTTTGTCAGGATATGTTTCCACAAAAAATATCCAGTTGAGAAGTGTCCAACCGAGCCTTGTGCAAAAGGTGATGAATCCCGCTCGGATCAGAGGTAAATTATCTTCAAGAGAACCAGAAATGTCCAGTGGTAATCTGGTTTGGACTAAATGCGTATTTGCCTCACTGACTGGAAATTATCTCATAAGTCATCCACAGGTATTTTAGGACACTAACTCCATTGACAAGGAACTGGCAGTGGTGGGATTCGAACCCACGCCTCCTGAGAGACTGGAGCCTTAATCCAGCGCCTTTGACCGCTCGGCCACACTACCCTGTGAAGAAATATCAGGAAGGGACATTTGTTGGCAATTTAAGAAATGTTGCGGTTTGAGGTGCAGACTTGGCGGTCAAACAGTAGTCTTCCACACCAATTTCTAGGTTTGTGATGTCCTGCATCGCTTTGTGCACAACGTGATAAAGCCTGCTCGGATCCATGGTGTCACAGGCGACCTAGTTCTTCTTCAGCGACAAGAGTACAGGACAAATGCTTGCCCTCGAGCAGCAGAGTGGCGCAGTGGAAGCGTGCTGGGCCCATAACCCAGAGGTCGATGGATCGAAACCATCCTCTGCTATCTGCAACTGTTTGTATATTAGCAAAACCCTGAGTCTGGTATGTTGTTGAACTTATTCCAAGTGTTTCTTTTGAAGGTTAACCATGTGAAGTTCGGAGTTGGCTACTCATTGGCTGTGGCCAAGCCAAGTATTTTGATAAGTACGATGAATTTATGGTGGAAAGAAAATCAAAAACTTCCATTTTGTGAGAAACCCAAATCTAAATGTGAACTGGTGGGACGTGAACCCACGCCTCCTGAGAGACTGGAGTCTTAATCCAGCGCCTTTGACCGCTCGGCCACACTACCTGCTGACTGCTGTTTAGACGTATGAGTTTGTTGGCATATTTAAGTAGTTTTGTCAGGATATGTTCCCACAAAAAAATATCCAGTTGAGAAGTGTCCAACCGAGCCTTGTGCAAATGTGATGAATCCCGCACGGATCAGAGGTAAATTATCTTCAAGAGAACCAGAAATGTCCAGTGGTAATCTGGTTTGGACTAAATGCTTATTAGCCTCACTGACTGGAATTTATCTCATAAGTCATCCACGGGTATTTTAGGACACTAACTCCATTGACAAGGAACTGGCAGTGGTGGGATTCGAACCCACGCCTCCTGAGAGACTGGAGCCTAAATCCAGCGCCTTCGACCACTCGGCCACACTAACCTGTGAAGAAATGTCAGGAAGGGACATTTGTTGGCAATTTAAGAAATGTTGCGGTTTGAGGTGCAGACTCTGCGGTCAAACAGTAGCCTTCCACACCAATTTCTAGGTTTGTGATGTCCTGCATCGCTTTGTGCACGTGATACAGCCTGCTCGGATCCATGGTGTCACAGGCGACCTAGTTCTTCTTCAGCGACAAGAGTACAGGACAAATGTTTATCCTCGAGCAGCAGAGTGGCGCAGCGGAAGCGTGCTGGGCCCATAACCCAGAGGTCGATGGATTGAAACCATCCTCTGCTATCTGCAACTGTTTGTATATTAGGAAAACCCAGAGTCTGGTATGTTGTTGAACTTCTTCCAAGTGTTTCTTTTGAAGGTTAACCATGTGAAGTTCGGAGTTGGCTACTCATTGGCTGTGGCCAAGCCAAGTATTTTGATAAGTACGATGAATTTATGGTGGAAAGAAAATCAAAAACTTCCATTTTGTGAGAAACCCAAATCTAAATGTGAACTGGTGGGTTGTGAACCCATGCCTCCTGAGAGACTGGAGCCTTAATCCAGCGCCTTTGACCGCTCTGCCACACTACCTGCTGACCGCTGTTTTGACGTATGAGTTTGTTGGCATATTTAAGTAGTTTTGTCAGGATATGTTCCCACAAAAAAATATCCAGTTGAGAAGTGTCCAACCGAGCCTTGTGCAAATGTGATGAATCCCGCACGGATCAGAGGTAAATTATCTTCAAGAGAACCAGAAATGTCCAGTGGTAATCTGGTTTGGACTAAATGGTTATTAGCCTCACTGACTGGAAATTATCTCATAAGTCATCCACGGGTATTTTAGGACACTAACTCCATTGACAAGGAACTGGCAGTGGTGGGATTCGAACCCACACCTCCTGAGAGACTGGAGCCTAAATCCAGCGCCTTCGACCACTCGCCCACACTACCCTGTGAAGAAATGTCAGGAAGGGACATTTGTTGGCAATTTAAGAAATGTTGCGGTTTGAGGTGCAGACTCTGCGGTCAAACAGTAGCCTTCCACACCAATTTCTAGGTTTGTGATGTCCTGCATCGCTTTGTGCACGTGATACAGCCTGCTTGGATCCATGGTGTCACAGGCGACCTAGTTCTTCTTCAGCGACAAGAGTACAGGACAAATGCTTATCCTCGAGGAGCAGAGTGGCGCAGCGGAAGCGTGCTGGGCCCATAACCCAGAGGTCGATGGATTGAAAACATCCTCTGCTATCTGCAACTGTTTGTATATTAGGAAAACCCAGAGTCTGGTATGTTGTTGAACTTCTTCCAAGTGTTTCTTTTGAAGGTTAACCATGTGAAGTTCGGAGTTGGCTACTCATTGGCTGTGGCCAAGCCAAGTATTTTGATAAGTACGATGAATTTATGGTGGAAAGAAAATCAAAAGCTTCCATTTTGTGAGAAACCCAAATCTAAATGTGAACTGGTGGGTTGTGAACCCATGCCTCCTGAGAGACTGGAGCCTTAATCCAGCGCCTTTGACTGCTCGGCCACACTACCTACTGACCGCTGTTTAGACGTATGAGTTTGTTGGCATATTTAAGTAGTTTTGTCAGGATATGTTTCCACAAAAAATATCCAGTTGAGAAGTGTCCAACCGAGCCTTGTGCAAAAGGTGATGAATCCCGCTCGGATCAGAGGTAAATTATCTTCAAGAGAACCAGAAATGTCCAGTGGTAATCTGGTTTGGACTAAATGCGTATTTGCCTCACTGACTGGAAATTATCTCATAAGTCATCCTCAGGTATTTTAGGACACTAACTCCATTGACAAGGAACTGGCAGTGGTGGGAATCGAACCCACTCCTCCTGAGAGACTGGAGCCTTAATCCAGCGCCTTTGACCGCTCGGCCACACTACCCTGTGAAGAAATATCAGGAAGGGACATTTGTTGGCAATTTAAGAAATGTTGCGGTTTGAGGTGCAGACTTGGCGGTCAAACAGTAGTCTTCCACACCAATTTCTAGGTTTGTGATGTCCTGCATCGCTTTGTGCACAACGTGATAAAGCCTGCTCGGATCCATGGTGTCACAGGCGACCTAGTTCTTCTTCAGCGACAATAGTACAGGACAAATGCTTGTCCTCGAGCAGCAGAGTGGCGCAGCGGAAGCGTGCTGGGCCCATAACCCAGAGGTCGATGGATCGAAACCATCCTCTGCTATCTGCAACTGTTTGTATATTAGCAAAACCCTGAGTCTGGTATGTTGTTGAACTTATTCCAAGTGTTTCTTTTGAAGGTTAACCATGTGAAGTTCGGAGTTGGCTACTCATTGGCTGTGGCCAAGCCAAGTATTTTGATAAGTACGATGAATTTATGGTGGAAAGAAAATCAAAAACTTCCATTTTGTGAGAAACCCAAATCTAAATGTGAACTGGTGGGACGTGAACCCACGCCTCCTGAGAGACTGGAGTCTTAATCCAGCGCCTTTGACCTCTCGGCCACACTACCTGCTGACAGCTGTTTAGACGTATGAGTTTGTTGGCATATTTAAGTAGTTTTGTCAGGATATGTTCCCACAAAAAAATATCCAGTTGAGAAGTGTCCAACCGAGCCTTGTGCAAATGTGATGAATCCCGCACGGATGAGAGGTAAATTATCTTCAAGAGAACCAGAAATGTCCAGTGGTAATCTGGTTTGGACTAAATGCTTATTAGCCTCACTGACTGGAATTTACCTCATAAGTCATCCACTGGTATTTTAGGACACTAACTCCATTGACAAGGAACTGGCAGTGGTGGGATTCGAACCCACGCCTCCTAAGAGACTGGAGCCTAAATCCAGCGCCTTCGACCACTCGGCCACACTACCCTGTGAAGAAATGTCAGGAAGGGACATTTGTTGGCAATTTAAGAAATGTTGCGGTTTGAGGTGCAGACTCTGCGGTCAAACAGTGTCTTCCACACCAATTTCTAGGTTTGTGATGTCCTGCATCGCTTTGTGCACAACGTGGTACAGCCTGCTCGGATCCATGGTGTCACAGGCGACCTAGTTCTTCTTCAGCGACAAGAGTACAGGACAAATGCTTATCCTCGAGCAGCAGAGTGGCGCAGCGGAAGCGTGCTGGGCCCATAACCCAGAGGTCGATGGATCGAAACCATCCTCTGCTATCTGCAACTGTTTGTATATTAGGAAAACCCCGAGTCTGGTATGTTGTTGAACTTCTTCCAAGTGTTTCTTTTGAAGGTTAACCATGTGAAGTTCGGAGTTGGCTACTCATTGGCTGTGGCCAAGCCAAGTATTTTGATAAGTACGATGAATTTATGGTGGAAAGAAAATCAAAAACTTCCATTTTGTGAGAAACCCAAATCTAAATGTGAACTGGTGGGTTGCGAACCCATGCCTCCTGAGAGACTGGAGCCTTAATCCAGCGCCTTTGACCGCTCGGCCACACTACCTGCTGACCGCTGTTTAGACGTATGAGTTTATTGGCATATTTAAGTAGTTTTGTCAGGATATGTTTCCACAAAAAATATCCAGTTGAGAAGTGTCCAACCGAGCCTTGTGCAAAAGGTGATGAATCCCGCTCGGTTCAGAGGTAAATTATCTTCAAGAGAACCAGAAATGTCCAGTGGTAATCTGGTTTGGACTAAATGCGTATTTGCCTCACTGACTGGAAATTATCTCATAAGTCATTCACGGGTATTTTAGGACACTAACTCCATTGACAAGGAACTGGCAGTGGTTGGATTCAAACCCACGCCACTCCTGAGAGACTGGAGCCTTAATCCAGCGCCTTTGACCGCTCGGCCACACTACCCTGTGAAGAAATATCAGGAAGGGACATTTGTTGGCAATTTAAGAAATGTTGCGGTCTGAGGTGCAGACTTGGCGGTCAAACAGGAGTCTTCCACACCAATTTCTAGGTTTGTGATGTCATGCATCGCTTTGTGCACAACGTGATACAGCCTGCTCGGATCCATGGTGTCACAGGCGACCTAGTTCTTCTTCAGCGACAAGAGTACAGGACAAATGTTTGTCCTCGAGCAGCAGAGTGGCGCAGCGGAAGTGTGCTGGGCCCATAACCCAGAGGTCGATGGATCGAAACCATCCTCTGCTATCTGCAACTCTTTGTATATTAGGAAAACCCCGAGTCTGGTATGTTGTTGAACTTCTTCCAAGTGCTTCTTTTGAAGGTTAACCATGTGAAGTTCGGAGTTGGCTACTCATTGGCTGTGGCCAAGCCAAGTATTTTGATAAGTACGATGAATTTATGGTGGAAAGAAAATCAAAAACTTAGATTTTGTGAGAAACCCAAATCTAAATGTGAACTGGTGGGTTGTGAACCCATGCCTCCTGAGAGACTGGAGCCTTAATCCAGCGCCTTTGACCGCTCTGCCACACTACCTACTGACCGCTGTTTAGACGTATGAGTTTGTTGGCATATTTAAGTAGTTTTGTCAGGATATGTTCCCACAAAAAATATCCAGTTGAGAAGTGTCCAACCGAGCCTTGTGCAAATGTGATGAATCCCGCACGGATCAGAGGTAAATTATCTTCAGAGAACCAGAAATGTCCAGTGGTAATCTGGTTTGGACTAAATGCTTATTAGCCTCACTGACTGGAATTTATCTCATAAGTCATCCACGGGTATTTTAGGACACTAACTCCATTGACAAGGAACTGGCAGTGGTGGGATTCGAACCCACGCCTCCTGAGAGACTGGAGCCTAAATCCAGCGCCTTCGACCACTCGGCCACACTACCCTGTGAAGAAATGTCAGGAAGGGACATTTGTTGGCAATTTAAGAAATGTTGCGGTTTGAGGTGCAGACTCTGCGGTCAAACAGTAGCCTTCCACACCAATTTCTAGGTTTGTGATGTCCTGCATCGCTTTGTGCACGTGATACAGCCTGCTCGGATCCATGGTGTCAGGCGACCTAGTTCTTCTTCAGCGACAAGAGTACAGGACAAATGCTTGTCCTCGAGCAGCAAGTGGCGCAGCGGAAGCGTGCTGGGCCCATAACCCAGAGGTCGATGGATCGAAACCATCCTCGGCTATCTACAACTCTTTGTATATTAGGAAAACCCCGAGTCTGGTATGTTGTTGAACTTCTTCCCAGTGCTTCTTTTGAAGGTTAACCATGTGAAGTTCGGAGTTGGCTACTCATTGGCTGTGGCCAAGCCAAGTATTTTGATAAGTACGATGAATTTATGGTGGAAAGAAAATCAAAAACCTCCACTTTGTGAGAAACACAAACCTAAGTCTGAACTGGCAGTGGTGGGATTCGAACCCACGCCTCCTGAGAGACTGGAGCCTTAATCCAGCGCCTTTGACCGCTCGGCCACACTACCCTGTGAAGAAATATCAGGAAGGGACATTTGTTGGCAATTTAAGAAATGTTGCGGTTTGAGGTGCAGACTTGGCGGTCAAACAGTAGTCTTCCACACCAATTTCTAGGTTTGTGATGTCCTGCATCGCTTTGTGCACAACGTGATAAAGCCTGCTCGGATCCATGGTGTCACAGGCGACCTAGTTCTTCTTCAGCGACAAGAGTACAGGACAAATGCTTGTCCTCGAGCAGCAGAGTGGCGCAGCGGAAGCGTGCTGGGCCCATAACCCAGAGGTCGATGGATCGAAACCATCCTCTGCTATCTGCAACTGTTTGTATATTAGCAAAACCCTGAGTCTGGTATGTTGTTGAACTTATTCCAAGTGTTTCTTTTGAAGGTTAACCATGTGAAGTTCGGAGTTGGCTACTCATTGGCTGTGGCCAAGCCAAGTATTTTGATAAGTACGATGAATTTATGGTGGAAAGAAAATCAAAAACTTCCATTTTGTGAGAAACCCAAATCTAAATGTGAACTGGTGGGACGTGAACCCACGCCTCCTGAGAGACTGGAGTCTTAATCCAGCGCCTTTGACCGCTCGGCCACACTACCTGCTGACCGCTGTTTAGACGTATGAGTTTGTTGGCATATTTAAGTAGTTTTGTCAGGATATGTTCCCACAAAAAAATATCCAGTTGAGAAGTGTCCAACCGAGCCTTGTGCAAATGTGATGAATCCCGCACGGATCAGAGGTAAATTATCTTCAAGAGAACCAGAAATGTCCAGTGGTAATCTGGTTTGGACTAAATGCTTATTAGCCTCACTGACTGGAATTTATCTCATAAGTCATCCACGGGTATTTTTGGACACTAACTCCATTGACAAGGAACTGGCAGTGGTGGGATTCGAACCCACGCCTCCTGAGAGACTGGAGCCTAAATCCAGCGCCTTCGACCACTCGGCCAAACTACCCTGTGAAGAAATGTCAGGAAGGGACATTTGTTGGCAATTTAAGAAATGTTGCGGTTTGAGGTGCAGACTCTGCGGTCAAACAGTAGCCTTCACACCAATTTCTAGGTTTGTGATGTCCTGCATCGCTTTGTGCACGTGATACAGCCTGCTCGGATCCATGGTGTCACAGGCGACCTAGTTCTTCTTCAGCGACAATAGTACAGCACAAATGCTTATCCTCGAGCAGCAGAGTGGCGCAGCGGAAGCGTGCTGGGCCCATAACCCAGAGGTCGATGGATTGAAACCATCCTCTGCTATCTGCAACTGTTTGTATATTAGGAAAACCCCGAGTCTGGTATGTTGTTGAACTTCTTCCAAGTGTTTCTTTTGAAGGTTAACCATGTGAAGTTCGGAGTTGGCTACTCATTGGCTGTGGCCAAGCAAAGTATTTTGATAAGTACGATGAATTTACGGTGGAAAGAAAATCAAAAACTTCCATTTTGTGAGAAACCCAAATCTAAATGTGAACTGGTGGGTTGTGAACCCATGCCTCCTGAGAGACTGGAGCCTTAATCCAGCGCCCTTGACCGCTCGGCCACACTACCTGCTGACCGCTGTTTAGACGTATGAGTTTGTTGGCATATTTAAGTAGTTTTGTCAGGATATGTTCCCACAAAAAAATATCCAGTTGAGAAGTGTCCAACCGAGCCTTGTGCAAATGTGATGAATCCCGCACGGATCAGAGGTAAATTATCTTCAAGAGAACCAGAAATGTCCAGTGGTAATCTGGTTTGGACTAAATGCTTATTAGCCTCACTGACTGGAATTTATCTCATAAATCATCCACGGGTATTTTAGGACACTAACTCCATTGACAAGGAACTGGCAGTGGTGGGATTCGAACCCACGCCTCCTGAGAGACTGGAGCCTAAATCCAGCGCCTTCGACCACTCGGCCAAACTACCCTGTGAAGAAATGTCAGGAAGGGACATTTGTTGGCAATTTAAGAAATGTTGGTTTGAGGTGCAGACTCTGCGGTCAAACAGTAGCCTTCACACCAATTTCTAGGTTTGTGATGTCCTGCATCGCTTTGTGCACGTGATACAGCCTGCTCGGATCCATGGTGTCACAGGCGACCTAGTTCTTCTTCAGCGACAATAGTACAGCACAAATGCTTATCCTCGAGCAGCAGAGTGGCGCAGCGGAAGCGTGCTGGGCCCATAACCCAGAGGTCGATGGATTGAAACCATCCTCTGCTATCTGCAACTGTTTGTATATTAGGAAAACCCCGAGTCTGGTATGTTGTTGAACTTCTTCCAAGTGTTTCTTTTGAAGGTTAACCATGTGAAGTTCGGAGTTGGCTACTCATTGGCTGTGGCCAAGCAAAGAATTTTGATAAGTACGATGAATTTACGGTGGAAAGAAAATCAAAAACTTCAATTTTGTGAGAAACCCAAATCTAAATGTAAACTGGTGGGTTGTGAACCCATGCCTCCTGAGAGACTGGAGCCTTAATCCAGGGCCCTTGACCGCTCGGCCACACTACCTGCTGACCGCTGTTTAGACGTATGAGTTTGTTGGCATATTTAAGTAGTTTTGTCAGGATATGTTTCCACAAAAAATATCCAGTTGAGAAGTGTCCAACCGAGCCTTGTGCAAAAGGTGATGAATCCCGCTCGGATCAGAGGTAAATTATATTCAAGAGAACCAGAAATGTCCAGTGGTAATCTGGTTTGGACTAAATGTGTATTTGCCTCACTGACTGGAAATTATCTCATAAGTCATCCACGGGTATTTTAGGACACTAACTCCATTGACAAGGAACTGGCAGTGGTGGGATTCGAACCCACGCCTCCTGAGAGACTGGAGCCTTAATCCAGCGCCTTTGACCGCTCAGCCACACTACCCTGTGAAGAAATATCAGGAAGGGACATTTGTTGGCAATTTAAGAAATGTTGCGGTTTGAGGTGCAGACTTGGCGGTCAAACAGTAGTCTTCCACACCAATTTCTAGGTTTGTGATGTCCTGCATCGCTTTGTGCACAACGTGATAAAGCCTGCTCGGATCCATGGTGTCACAGGCGACCTAGTTCTTCTTCAGCGACAAGAGTACAGGACAAATGCGTGTCCTCGAGCAGCAGAGTGGCGCAGCGGAAGCGTGCTGGGCCCATAACCCAGAGGTCGATGGATTGAAACCATCCTCTGCTATCTGCAACTGTTTGTATATTAGCAAAACCCTGAGTCTGGTATGTTGTTGAACTTATTCCAAGTGTTTCTTTTGAAGGTTAACCATGTGAAGTTCGGAGTTGGCTACTCATTGGCTGTGGCCAAGCCAAGTATTTTGATAAGTACGATGAATTTATGGTGGAAAGAAAATCAAAAACTTCCATTTTGTGAGAAACCCAAATCTAAATGTGAACTGGTGGGACGTGAACCCACGCCACCTGAGAGACTGGAGTCTTAATCCAGCGCCTTTGACCGCTCGGCCACACTACCTGCTGACCGCTGTTTAGACGTATGAGTTTGTTGGCATATTTAAGTAGTTTTGTCGGGATATGTTCCCACAAAAAAATATCCAGTTGAGAAGTGTCCAACCGAGCCTTGTGCAAATGTGCTGAATCCCGCACGGATCAGAGGTAAATTATCTTCAAGAGAACCAGAAATGTCCAGTGGTAATCTGGTTTGGACTAAATGCTTATTAGCCTCACTGACTGGAATTTATCTCATAAGTCATCCACGGGTATTTTAGGACACTAACTCCATTGACAAGGAACTGGCAGTGGTGGGATTCGAACCCACGCCTCCTGAGAGACTGGAGCCTAAATCCAGCGCCTTCGACCACTCGGCCACACTACCCTGTGAAGAAATGTCAGGAAGGGACATTTGTTGGCAATTTAAGAAATGTTGCGGTTTGAGGTGCAGACTTGGCGGTCAAACAGTAGTCTTCCACACCAATTTCTAGGTTTGTGATGTCCTGCATCGCTTTGTGCACAACGTGATACAGCCTGCTCGGATCCATGGTGTCACAGGCGACCTAGTTCTTCTTCAGCGACAAGAGTACAGGACAAATGCTTATCCTCGAGCAGCAGAGTGGCGCAGCGGAAGCGTGCTGGGCCCATAACCCAGAGGTCGATGGATCGAAACCATCCTCTGCTATCTGCAACTGTTTGTATATTAGGAAAACCCCGAGTCTGGTATGTTGTTGAACTTCTTCCAAGTGTTTCTTTTGAAGGTTAACCATGTGAAGTTCGGAGTTGGCTACTCATTGGCTGTGGCCAAGCCAAGTATTTTGATAAGTACGATGAATTTATGGTGGAAAGAAAATCAAAAACTTCCATTTTGTGAGAAACCCAAATCTAAATGTGAACTGGTGGGTTGCGAACCCATGCCTCCTGAGAGACTGGAGCCTTAATCCAGCGCCTTTGACCGCTCGGCCACACTACCTGCTGACCGCTGTTTAGACGTATGAGTTTATTGGCATATTTAAGTAGTTTTGTCAGGATATGTTTCCACAAAAAATATCCAGTTGAGAAGTGTCCAACCGAGCCTTGTGCAAAAGGTGATGAATCCCGCTCGGTTCAGAGGTAAATTATCTTCAAGAGAACCAGAAATGTCCAGTGGTAATCTGGTTTGGACTAAATGCGTATTTGCCTCACTGACTGGAAATTATCTCATAAGTCATTCACGGGTATTTTAGGACACTAACTCCATTGACAAGGAACTGGCAGTGGTTGGATTCAAACCCACGCCACTCCTGAGAGACTGGAGCCTTAATCCAGCGCCTTTGACCGCTCGGCCACACTACCCTGTGAAGAAATATCAGGAAGGGACATTTGTTGGCAATTTAAGAAATGTTGCGGTCTGAGGTGCAGACTTGGCGGTCAAACAGGAGTCTTCCACACCAATTTCTAGGTTTGTGATGTCATGCATCGCTTTGTGCACAACGTGATACAGCCTGCTCGGATCCATGGTGTCACAGGCGACCTAGTTCTTCTTCAGCGACAAGAGTACAGGACAAATGTTTGTCCTCGAGCAGCAGAGTGGCGCAGCGGAAGTGTGCTGGGCCCATAACCCAGAGGTCGATGGATCGAAACCATCCTCTGCTATCTGCAACTCTTTGTATATTAGGAAAACCCCGAGTCTGGTATGTTGTTGAACTTCTTCCAAGTGCTTCTTTTGAAGGTTAACCATGTGAAGTTCGGAGTTGGCTACTCATTGGCTGTGGCCAAGCCAAGTATTTTGATAAGTACGATGAATTTATGGTGGAAAGAAAATCAAAAACTTAGATTTTGTGAGAAACCCAAATCTAAATGTGAACTGGTGGGTTGTGAACCCATGCCTCCTGAGAGACTGGAGCCTTAATCCAGCGCCTTTGACCGCTCTGCCACACTACCTACTGACCGCTGTTTAGACGTATGAGTTTGTTGGCATATTTAAGTAGTTTTGTCAGGATATGTTCCCACAAAAAATATCCAGTTGAGAAGTGTCCAACCGAGCCTTGTGCAAATGTGATGAATCCCGCACGGATCAGAGGTAAATTATCTTCAGAGAACCAGAAATGTCCAGTGGTAATCTGGTTTGGACTAAATGCTTATTAGCCTCACTGACTGGAATTTATCTCATAAGTCATCCACGGGTATTTTAGGACACTAACTCCATTGACAAGGAACTGGCAGTGGTGGGATTCGAACCCACGCCTCCTGAGAGACTGGAGCCTAAATCCAGCGCCTTCGACCACTCGGCCACACTACCCTGTGAAGAAATGTCAGGAAGGGACATTTGTTGGCAATTTAAGAAATGTTGCGGTTTGAGGTGCAGACTCTGCGGTCAAACAGTAGCCTTCCACACCAATTTCTAGGTTTGTGATGTCCTGCATCGCTTTGTGCACGTGATACAGCCTGCTCGGATCCATGGTGTCAGGCGACCTAGTTCTTCTTCAGCGACAAGAGTACAGGACAAATGCTTGTCCTCGAGCAGCAAGTGGCGCAGCGGAAGCGTGCTGGGCCCATAACCCAGAGGTCGATGGATCGAAACCATCCTCGGCTATCTACAACTCTTTGTATATTAGGAAAACCCCGAGTCTGGTATGTTGTTGAACTTCTTCCCAGTGCTTCTTTTGAAGGTTAACCATGTGAAGTTCGGAGTTGGCTACTCATTGGCTGTGGCCAAGCCAAGTATTTTGATAAGTACGATGAATTTATGGTGGAAAGAAAATCAAAAACCTCCACTTTGTGAGAAACACAAACCTAAGTCTGAACTGGCAGTGGTGGGATTCGAACCCACGCCTCCTGAGAGACTGGAGCCTTAATCCAGCGCCTTTGACCGCTCGGCCACACTACCCTGTGAAGAAATATCAGGAAGGGACATTTGTTGGCAATTTAAGAAATGTTGCGGTTTGAGGTGCAGACTTGGCGGTCAAACAGTAGTCTTCCACACCAATTTCTAGCTTTGTGATGTCCTGCATCGCTTTGTGCACAACGTGATAAAGCCTGCTCGGATCCATGGTGTCACAGGCGACCTAGTTCTTCTTCAGCGACAAGAGTACAGGACAAATGCTTGTCCTCGAGCAGCAGAGTGGCGCAGCGGAAGCGTGCTGGGCCCATAACCCAGAGGTCGATGGATCGAAACCATCCTCTGCTATCTGCAACTGTTTGTATATTAGCAAAACCCTGAGTCTGGTATGTTGTTGAACTTATTCCAAGTGTTTCTTTTGAAGGTTAACCATGTGAAGTTCGGAGTTGGCTACTCATTGGCTGTGGCCAAGCCAAGTATTTTGATAAGTACGATGAATTTATGGTGGAAAGAAAATCAAAAACTTCCATTTTGTGAGAAACCCAAATCTAAATGTGAAC
The DNA here is from genome assembly GCF_051991245.1 of Festucalex cinctus. Lineage (NCBI taxonomy): Eukaryota > Metazoa > Chordata > Actinopteri > Syngnathiformes > Syngnathidae > Festucalex > Festucalex cinctus. The sequence continues at coordinate 26,577,362 of NC_135412.1, forward strand.
TGGTGGGACGTGAACCCACGCCTCCTGAGAGACTGGAGTCTTAATCCAGCGCCTTTGACCGCTCGGCCACACTACCTGCTGACCGCTGTTTAGACGTATGAGTTTGTTGGCATATTTAAGTAGTTTTGTCAGGATATGTTCCCACAAAAAAATATCCAGTTGAGAAGTGTCCAACCGAGCCTTGTGCAAATGTGATGAATACCGCACGGATCAGAGGTAAATTATCTTCAAGAGAACCAGAAATGTCCAGTGGTAATCTGGTTTGGACTAAATGCTTATTAGCCTCACTGACTGGAATTTATCTCATAAGTCATCCACGGGTATTTTTGGACACTAACTCCATTGACAAGGAACTGGCAGTGGTGGGATTCGAACCCACGCCTCCTGAGAGACTGGAGCCTAAATCCAGCGCCTTCGACCACTCGGCCAAACTACCCTGTGAAGAAATGTCAGGAAGGGACATTTGTTGGCAATTTAAGAAATGTTGCGGTTTGAGGTGCAGACTCTGCGGTCAAACAGTAGCCTTCACACCAATTTCTAGGTTTGTGATGTCCTGCATCGCTTTGTGCACGTGATACAGCCTGCTCGGATCCATGGTGTCACAGGCGACCTAGTTCTTCTTCAGCGACAATAGTACAGCACAAATGCTTATCCTCGAGCAGCAGAGTGGCGCAGCGGAAGCGTGCTGGGCCCATAACCCAGAGGTCGATGGATTGAAACCATCCTCTGCTATCTGCAACTGTTTGTATATTAGGAAAACCCCGAGTCTGGTATGTTGTTGAACTTCTTCCAAGTGTTTCTTTTGAAGGTTAACCATGTGAAGTTCGGAGTTGGCTACTCATTGGCTGTGGCCAAGCAAAGTATTTTGATAAGTACGATGAATTTACGGTGGAAAGAAAATCAAAAACTTCCATTTTGTGAGAAACCCAAATCTAAATGTGAACTGGTGGGTTGTGAACCCATGCCTCCTGAGAGACTGGAGCCTTAATCCAGCGCCCTTGACCGCTCGGCCACACTACCTGCTGACCGCTGTTTAGACGTATGAGTTTGTTGGCATATTTAAGTAGTTTTGTCAGGATATGTTCCCACAAAAAAATATCCAGTTGAGAAGTGTCCAACCGAGCCTTGTGCAAATGTGATGAATCCCGCTCGGATCAGAGGTAAATTATCTTCAAGAGAACCAGAAATGTCCAGTGGTAATCTGGTTTGGACTAAATGCTTATTAGCCTCACTGACTGGAATTTATCTCATAAGTCATCCACGGGTATTTTAGGACACTAACTCCATTGACAAGGAACTGGCAGTGGTGGGATTCGAACCCACGCCTCCTGAGAGACTGGAGCCTTAATCCAGCGCCTTTGACCCCTCGGCCACACTACCCTGTGAAGAAATATCAGGAAGGGACATTTGTTGGCAATTTAAGAAATGTTGCGGTTTGAGGTGCAGACTTGGCGGTCAAACAGTAGTCTTCCACACCAATTTCTAGGTTTGTGATGTCCTGCATCGCTTTGTGCACAACGTGATAAAGCCTGCTCGGATCCATGGTGTCACAGGCGACCTAGTTCTTCTTCAGCGACAAGAGTACAGGACAAATGCGTGTCCTCGAGCAGCAGAGTGGCGCAGCGGAAGCGTGCTGGGCCCATAACCCAGAGGTCGATGGATTGAAACCATCCTCTGCTATCTGCAACTGTTTGTATATTAGCAAAACCCTGAGTCTGGTATGTTGTTGAACTTATTCCAAGTGTTTCTTTTGAAGGTTAACCATGTGAAGTTCGGAGTTGGCTACTCATTGGCTGTGGCCAAGCCAAGTATTTTGATAAGTACGATGAATTTATGGTGGAAAGAAAATCAAAAACTTCCATTTTGTGAGAAACCCAAATCTAAATGTGAACTGGTGGGACGTGAACCCACGCCTCCTGAGAGACTGGAGTCTTAATCCAGCGCCTTTGACCGCTCGGCCACACTACCTGCTGACCGCTGTTTAGACGTATGAGTTTGTTGGCATATTTAAGTAGTTTTGTCGGGATATGTTCCCACAAAAAAATATCCAGTTGAGAAGTGTCCAACCGAGCCTTGTGCAAATGTGCTGAATCCCGCACGGATCAGAGGTAAATTATCTTCAAGAGAACCAGAAATGTCCAGTGGTAATCTGGTTTGGACTAAATGCTTATTAGCCTCACTGACTGGAATTTATCTCATAAGTCATCCACGGGTATTTTAGGACACTAACTCCATTGACAAGGAACTGGCAGTGGTGGGATTCGAACCCACGCCTCCTGAGAGACTGGAGCCTAAATCCAGCGCCTTCGACCACTCGGCCACACTACCCTGTGAAGAAATGTCAGGAAGGGACATTTGTTGGCAATTTAAGAAATGTTGCGGTTTGAGGTGCAGACTTGGCGGTCAAACAGTAGTCTTCCACACCAATTTCTAGGTTTGTGATGTCCTGCATCGCTTTGTGCACAACGTGATAAAGCCTGCTCGGATCCATGGTGTCACAGGCGACCTAGTTCTTCTTCAGCGACAAGAGTACAGGACAAATGCTTGTCCTCGAGCAGCAGAGTGACGCAGCGGAAGCGTGCTGGGCCCATAACCCAGAGGTCGATGGATCGAAACCATCCTCTGCTATCTACAACTCTTTGTATATTAGGAAAACCCCGAGTCTGGTATGTTGTTGAACTTCTTCCAAGTGCTTCTTTTGAAGGTTAACCATGTGAAGTTCGGAGTTGGCTACTCATTGGCTGTGGCCAAGCCAAGTATTTTGATAAGTACGATGAATTTATGGTGGAAAGAAAATCAAAAACTTCCATTTTGTGAGAAACCCAAATCTAAATGTGAACTGGTGGGTTGTGAACCCATGCCTCCTGAGAGACTGGAGCCTTAATCCAGCGCCTTTGACCGCTCGGCCACACTACCTACTGACCGCTGTTTAGACGTATGAGTTTGTTGGCATATTTAAGTAGTTTTGTCAGGATATGTTCCCGCAAAAAATATCCAGTTGAGAAGTGTCCAACCGAGCCTTGTGCAAAAGGTGATGAATCCCGCTCGGATCAGAGGTAAATTATCTTCAAGAGAACCAGAAATGTCCAGTGGTAATCTGGTTTGGACTAAATGCGTATTTGCCTCACTGACTGGAAATTATCTCATAAGTCATCCTCAGGTATTTTAGGACACTAACTCCATTGACAAGGAACTGGCAGTGGTGGGAATCGAACCCTCCTGAGAGACTGGAGCCTTAATCCAGCGCCTTTGACCGCTCGGCCACACTATCCTGTGAAGAAATATCAGGAAGGGACATTTGTTGGCAATTTAAGAAATGTTGCGGTTTGAGGTGCAGACTTGGCGGTCAAACAGTAGTCTTCCACACCAATTTCTAGGTTTGTGATGTCCTGCATCGCTTTGTGCACAACGTGATAAAGCCTGCTCGGATCCATGGTGTCACAGGCGACCTAGTTCTTCTTCAGCGACAAGAGTACAGGACAAATGCTTGTCCTCGAGCAGCAGAGTGGCGCAGCGGAAGCGTGCTGGGCCCATAACCCAGAGGTCGATGGATCGAAACCATCCTCTGCTATCTGCAACTGTTTGTATATTAGCAAAACCCTGAGTCTGGTATGTTGTAGAACTTATTCCAAGTGTTTCTTTTGAAGGTTAACCATGTGAAGTTCGGAGTTGGCTACTCATTGGCTGTGGCCAAGCCAAGTATTTTGATAAGTACGATGAATTTACGGTGGAAAGAAAATCAAAAACTTCCATTTTGTGAGAAACCCAAATCTAAATGTGAACTGGTGGGTTGTGAACCCATGCCTCCTGAGAGACTGGAGCCTTAATCCAGCGCCCTTGACCGCTCGGCCACACTACCTGCTGACCGCTGTTTAGACGTATGAGTTTGTTGGCATATTTAAGTAGTTTTGTCAGGATATGTTCCCACAAAAAAATATCCAGTTGAGAAGTGTCCAACCGAGCCTTGTGCAAATGTGATGAATCCCGCACGGATCAGAGGTAAATTATCTTCAAGAGAACCAGAAATGTCCAGTGGTAATCTGGTTTGGACTAAATGCTTATTAGCCTCACTGACTGGAATTTATCTCATAAGTCATCCACGGGTATTTTTGGACACTAACTCCATTGACAAGGAACTGGCAGTGGTGGGATTCGAACCCACGCCTCCTGAGAGACTGGAGCCTAAATCCAGCGCCTTCGACCACTCGGCCAAACTACCCTGTGAAGAAATGTCAGGAAGGGACATTTGTTGGCAATTTAAGAAATGTTGCGGTTTGAGGTGCAGACTCTGCGGTCAAACAGTAGCCTTCACACCAATTTCTAGGTTTGTGATGTCCTGCATCGCTTTGTGCACGTGATACAGCCTGCTCGGATCCATGGTGTCACAGGCGACCTAGTTCTTCTTCAGCGACAATAGTACAGCACAAATGCTTATCCTCGACAGCAGAGTGGGGCAGCGGAAGCGTGCTGGGCCCATAACCCAGAGGTCGATGGATTGAAACCATCCTCTGCTATCTGCAACTGTTTGTATATTAGGAAAACCCCGAGTCTGGTATGTTGTTGAACTTCTTCCAAGTGTTTCTTTTGAAGGTTAACCATGTGAAGTTCGGAGTTGGCTACTCATTGGCTGTGGCCAAGCAAAGAATTTTGATAAGTACGATGAATTTACGGTGGAAAGAAAATCAAAAACTTCCATTTTGTGAGAAACCCAAATCTAAATGTGAACTGGTGGGTTGTGAACCCATGCCTCCTGAGAGACTGGAGTCTTAATCCAGCGCCCTTGACCGCTCGGCCACACTACCTGCTGACCGCTGTTTAGACGTATGAGTTTGTTGGCATATTTAAGTAGTTTTGTCAGGATATGTTTCCACAAAAAATATCCAGTTGAGAAGTGTCCAACCGAGCCTTGTGCAAAAGGTGATGAATCCCGCTCGGATCAGAGGTAAATTATATTCAAGAGAACCAGAAATGTCCAGTGGTAATCTGGTTTGGACTAAATGTGTATTTGCCTCACTGACTGGAAATTATCTCATAAGTCATCCACGGGTATTTTAGGACACTAACCCCATTGACAAGGAACTGGCAGTGGTGGGATTCGAACCCACGCCTCCTGAGAGACTGGAGCCTTAATCCAGCGCCTTTGACCGCTCGGCCACACTACCCTGTGAAGAAATATCAGGAAGGGACATTTGTTGGCAATTTAAGAAATGTTGCGGTTTGAGGTGCAGACTTGGCGGTCAAACAGTAGTCTTCCACACCAATTTCTAGGTTTGTGATGTCCTGCATCGCTTTGTGCACAACGTGATAAAGCCTGCTCGGATCCATGGTGTCACAGGCGACCTAGTTCTTCTTCAGCGACAAGAGTACAGGACAAATGCGTGTCCTCGAGCAGCAGAGTGGCGCAGCGGAAGCGTGCTGGGCCCATAACCCAGAGGTCGATGGATCGAAACCATCCTCTGCTATCTGCAACTGTTTGTATATTAGCAAAACCCTGAGTCTGGTATGTTGTTGAACTTATTCCAAGTGTTTCTTTTGAAGGTTAACCATGTGAAGTTCGGAGTTGGCTACTCATTGGCTGTGGCCAAGCCAAGTATTTTGATAAGTACGATGAATTTATGGTGGAAAGAAAATCAAAAACTTCCATTTTGTGAGAAACCCAAATCTAAATGTGAACTGGTGGGACGTGAACCCACGCCTCCTGAGAGACTGGAGTCTTAATCCAGCGCCTTTGACCGCTCGGCCACACTACCTGCTGACCGCTGTTTAGACGTATGAGTTTGTTGGCATATTTAAGTAGTTTTGTCAGGATATGTTCCCACAAAAAAATATCCAGTTGAGAAGTGTCCAACCGAGCCTTGTGCAAATGTGCTGAATCCCGCACGGATCAGAGGTAAATTATCTTCAAGAGAACCAGAAATGTCCAGTGGTAATCTGGTTTGGACTAAATGCTTATTAGCCTCACTGACTGGAATTTATCTCATAAGTCATCCACGGGTATTTTAGGACACTAACTCCATTGACAAGGAACTGGCAGTGGTGGGATTCGAACCCACGCCTCCTGAGAGACTGGAGCCTAAATCCAGCGCCTTCGACCACTCGGCCACACTACCCTGTGAAGAAATGTCAGGAAGGGACATTTGTTGGCAATTTAAGAAATGTTGCGGTTTGAGGTGCAGACTTGGCGGTCAAACAGTAGTCTTCCACACCAATTTCTAGGTTTGTGATGTCCTGCATCGCTTTGTGCACAACGTGATAAAGCCTGCTCGGATCCATGGTGTCACAGGCGACCTAGTTCTTCTTCAGCGACAAGAGTACAGGACAAATGCTTGTCCTCGAGCAGCAGAGTGGCGCAGCGGAAGCGTGCTGGGCCCATAACCCAGAGGTCGATGGATCGAAACCATCCTCTGCTATCTACAACTCTTTGTATATTAGGAAAACCCCGAGTCTGGTATGTTGTTGAACTTCTTCCAAGTGCTTCTTTTGAAGGTTAACCATGTGAAGTTCGGAGTTGGCTACTCATTGGCTGTGGCCAAGCCAAGTATTTTGATAAGTACGATGAATTTATGGTGGAAAGAAAATCAAAAACTTCCATTTTGTGAGAAACCCAAATCTAAATGTGAACTGGTGGGTTGTGAACCCATGCCTCCTGAGAGACTGGAGCCTTAATCCAGCGCCTTTGACCGCTCGGCCACACTACCTACTGACCGCTGTTTAGACGTATGAGTTTGTTGGCATATTTAAGTAGTTTTGTCAGGATATGTTCCCGCAAAAAATATCCAGTTGAGAAGTGTCCAACCGAGCCTTGTGCAAAAGGTGATGAATCCCGCTCGGATCAGAGGTAAATTATATTCAAGAGAACCAGAAATGTCCAGTGGTAATCTGGTTTGGACTAAATGCGTATTTGCCTTACTGACTGGAAATTATCTCATAAGTCATCCTCAGGTATTTTAGGACACTAACTCCATTGACAAGGAACTGGCAGTGGTGGGAATCGAACCCTCCTGAGAGACTGGAGCCTTAATCCAGCGCCTTTGACCGCTCAGCCACACTACCCTGTGAAGAAATATCAGGAAGGGACATTTGTTGGCAATTTAAGAAATGTTGCGGTTTGAGGTGCAGACTTGGCGGTCAAACAGTAGTCTTCCACACCAATTTCTAGGTTTGTGATGTCCTGCATCGCTTTGTGCACAACGTGATAAAGCCTGCTCGGATCCATGGTGTCACAGGCGACCTAGTTCTTCTTCAGCGACAAGAGTACAGGACAAATGCTTGCCCTCGAGCAGCAGAGTGGCGCAGCGGAAGCGTGCTGGGCCCATAACCCAGAGGTTGATGGATCGAAACCATCCTCTGCTATCTGCAACTGTTTGTATATTAGCAAAACCCTGAGTCTGGTATGTTGTTGAACTTATTCCAAGTGTTTCTTTTGAAGGTTAACCATGTGAAGTTCGGAGTTGGCTACTCATTGGCTGTGGCCAAGCCAAGTATTTTGATAAGTACGATGAATTTATGGTGGAAAGAAAATCAAAAACTTCCATTTTGTGAGAAACCCAAATCTAAATGTGAACTGGTGGGACGTGAACCCACGCCTCCTGAGAGACTGGAGTCTTAATCCAGCGCCTTTGACCGCTCGGCCACACTACCTGCTGACCGCTGTTTAGACGTATGAGTTTGTTGGCATATTTAAGTAGTTTTGTCAGGATATGTTCCCACAAAAAAATATCCAGTTGAGAAGTGTCCAACCGAGCCTTGTGCAAATGTGATGAATCCCGCACGGATCAGAGGTAAATTATCTTCAAGAGAACCAGAAATGTCCAGTGGTAATCTGGTTTGGACTAAATGCTTATTAGCCTCACTGACTGGAATTTATCTCATAAGTCATCCACGGGTATTTTAGGACACTAACTCCATTGACAAGGAACTGGCAGTGGTGGGATTAGAACCCACGCCTCCTGAGAGACTGGAGCCTAAATCCAGCGCCTTCGACCACTCGGCCACACTACCCTGTAAAGAAATGTCAGGAAGGGACATTTGTTGGCAATTTAAGAAATGTTGCGGTTTGAGGTGCAGACTTGGCGGTCAAACAGTAGTCTTCCACACCAATTTCTAGGTTTGTGATGTCCTGCATCGCTTTGTGCACAACGTGATAAAGCCTGCTCGGATCCATGGTGTCACAGGCGACCTAGTTCTTCTTCAGCGACAAGAGTACAGGACAAATGCTTGTCCTCGAGCAGCAGAGTGGCGCAGCGGAAGCGTGCTGGGCCCATAACCCAGAGGTCGATGGATCGAAACCATCCTCTGCTATCTACAACTCTTTGTATATTAGGAAAACCCCGAGTCTGGTATGTTGTTGAACTTCTTCCAAGTGCTTCTTTTGAAGGTTAACCATGTGAAGTTCGGAGTTGGCTACTCATTGGCTGTGGCCAAGCCAAGTATTTTGATAAGTACGATGAATTTATGGTGGAAAGAAAATCAAAAACTTCCATTTTGTGAGAAACCCAAATCTAAATGTGAACTGGTGGGTTGTGAACCCATGCCTCCTGAGAGACTGGAGCCTTAATCCAGCGCCTTTGACCGCTCGGCCACACGACCTACTGACCGCTGTTTAGACGTATGAGTTTGTTGGCATATTTAAGTAGTTTTGTCAGGATATGTTCCCACAAAAAATATCCAGTTGAGAAGTGTCCAACCGAGCCTTGTGCAAAAGGTGATGAATCCCGCTCGGATCAGAGGTAAATTCTCTTCAAGAGAACCAGAAATGTCCAGTGGTAATCTGGTTTGGACTAAATGCGTATTTGCCTCACTGACTGGAAATTATCTCATAAGTCATCCTCTGGTATTTTAGGACACTAACTCCATTGACAAGGAACTGGCAGTGGTGGGAATCGAACCCTCCTGAGAGACTGGAGCCTTAATCCAGCGCCTTTGACCGCTCGGCCACACTACCGTGTGAAGAAATATCAGGAAGGGACATTTGTTGGCAATTTAAGAAATGTTGCGGTTTGAGGTGCAGACTTGGCGGTCAAACAGTAGTCTTCCACACCAATTTCTAGGTTTGTGATGTCCTGCATCGCTTTGTGCACAACGTGATAAAGCCTGCTCGGATCCATGGTGTCACAGGCGACCTAGTTCTTCTTCAGCGACAAGAGTACAGGACAAATGCTTGTCCTCGAGCAGCAGAGTGGCGCAGCGGAAGCGTGCTGTGCCCATAACCCAGAGGTCGATGGATCGAAACCATCCTCTGCTATCTGCAACTATTTGTATATTAGCAAAACCCTGAGTCTGGTATGTTGTTGAACTTATTCCAAGTGTTTCTTTTGAAGGTTAACCATGTGAAGTTCGGAGTTGGCTACTCATTGGCTGTGGCCAAGCCAAGTATTTTGATAAGTACGATGAATTTATGGTGGAAAGAAAATCAAAAACTTCCATTTTGTGAGAAACCCAAATCTAAATGTGCACTGGTGGGACGTGAACCCACGCCTCCTGAGAGACTGGAGTCTTAAACCAGCGCCTTTGACCGCTCGGCCACACTACCTGCTGACCGCTGTTTAGACGTATGAGTTTGTTGGCATATTTAAGTAGTTTTGTCAGGATATGTTCCCACAAAAAAATATCCAGTTGAGAAGTGTCCAACCGAGCCTTGTGCAAATGTGATGAATCCCGCACAGATCAGAGGTAAATTATCTTCAAGAGAACCAGAAATGTCCAGTGGTAATCTGGTTTGGACTAAATGCTTATTAGCCTCACTGACTGGAATTCATCTCATAAGTCATCCACGGGTATTTTAGGACACTAACTCCATTGACAAGGAACTGGCAGTGGTGGGATTCGAACCCACGCCTCCTGAGAGACTGGAGCCTAAATCCAGCGCCTTCGACCACTCGGCCACACTACCCTGTGAAGAAATGTCAGGAAGGGACATTTGTTGGCAATTTAAGAAATGTTGCGGTTTGAGGTGCAGACTTGGCGGTCAAACAGTCGTCTTCCACACCAATTTCTAGGTTTGTGATGTCCTGCATCGCTTTGTGCACAACGTGATAAAGCCTGCTCGGATCCATGGTGTCACAGGCGACCTAGTTCTTCTTCAGCGACAAGAGTACAGGACAAATGCTTGTCCTCGAGCAGCAGAGTGGCGCAGCGGAAGCGTGCTGGGCCCATAACCCAGAGGTCGATGGATCGAAACCATCCTCTGCTATCTACAACTCTTTGTATATTAGGAAAACCCCGAGTCTGGTATGTTGTTGAACTTCTTCCAAGTGCTTCTTTTGAAGGTTAACCATGTGAAGTTCGGAGTTGGCTACTCATTGGCTGTGGCCAAGCCAAGTATTTTGATAAGTACGATGAATTTATGGTGGAAAGAAAATCAAAAACTTCCACTTCGTGAGAAACCCAAATCTAAATGTGAACTGGTGGGACGTGAACCCACGCCTCCTGAGAGACTGGAGTCTTAATCCAGCGCCTTTGACCGCTCGGCCACACTACCTGCTGACCGCTGTTTAGACGTATGAGTTTGTTGGCATATTTAAGTAGTTTTGTCAGGATATGTTCCCACAAAAAAATATCCAGTTGAGAAGTGTCCAACCGAGCCTTGTGCAAATGTGATGAATCCCGCACAGATCAGAGGTAAATTATCTTCAAGAGAACCAGAAATGTCCAGTGGTAATCTGGTTTGGACTAAATGCTTATTAGCCTCACTGACTGGAATTTATCTCATAAGTCATCCACGGGTATTTTAGGACACTAACTCCATTGACAAGGAACTGTCAGTGGTGGGATTCGAACCCACGCCTCCTGAGAGACTGGAGCCTAAATCCAGCGCCTTCGACCACTCGGCCACACTACCCTGTGAAGAAATGTCAGGAAGGGACATTTGTTGGCAATTTAAGAAATGTTGCGGTTTGAGGTGCAGACTTGGCGGTCAAACAGTAGTCTTCCACACCAATTTCTAGGTTTGTGATGTCCTGCATCGCTTTGTGCACAACGTGATAAAGCCTGCTCGGATCCATGGTGTCACAGGCGACCTAGTTCTTCTTCAGCGACAAGGGTACAGGACAAATGCTTGTCCTCGAGCAGCAGAGTGGCGCAGCGGAAGCGTGCTGGGCCCATAACCCAGAGGTCGATGGATCGAAACCATCCTCTGCTATCTACAACTCTTTGTATATTAGGAAAACCCCGAGTCTGGTATGTTGTTGAACTTCTTCCAAGTGCTTCTTTTGAAGGTTAACCATGTGAAGTTCGGAGTTGGCTACTCATTGGCTGTGGCCAAGCCAAGTATTTTGATAAGTACGATGAATTTATGGTGGAAAGAAAATCAAAAACTTCCATTTTGTGAGAAACCCAAATCTAAATGTGAACTGGTGGGTTGTGAACCCATGCCTCCTGAGAGACTGGAGCCTTAATCCAGCGCCTTTGACCGCTCGGCCACACTACCTACTGACCGCTGTTTAGACGTATGAGTTTGTTGGCATATTTAAGTAGTTTTGTCAGGATATGTTCCCACAAAAAATATCCAGTTGAGAAGTGTCCAACCGAGCCTTGTGCAAAAGGTGATGAATCCCGCTCGGATCAGAGGTAAATTATCTTCAAGAGAACCAGAAATGTCCAGTGGTAATCTGGTTTGGACTAAATGCGTATTTGCCTCACTGACTGGAATTTATCTCATAAGTCATCCTCGGGTATTTTAGGACACTAACTCCATTGACAAGGAACTGGCAGTGGTGGGAATCGAACCCTCCTGAGAGACTGGAGCCTTAATCCAACGCCTTTGACCGCTCGGCCACACTACCCTGTGAAGAAATATCAGGAAGGGACATTTGTTGGCAATTTAAGAAATGTTGCGGTTTGAGGTGCAGACTTGGCGGTCAAACAGTAGTCTTCCACACCAATTTCTAGGTTTGTGATGTCCTGCATCGCTTTGTGCACAACGTGATAAAGCCTGCTCGGATCCATGGTGTCACAGGCGACCTAGTTCTTCTTCAGCGACAAGAGTACAGGACAAATGCTTGTCCTCGAGCAGCAGAGTGGCGCAGCGGAAGCGTGCTGGGCCCATAACCCAGAGGTCGATGGATCGAAACCATCCTCTGCTATCTGCAACTGTTTGTATATTAGCAAAACCCTGAGTCTGGTATGTTGTTGAACTTATTCCAAGTGTTTCTTTTGAAGGTTAACCATGTGAAGTTCGGAGTTGGCTACTCATTGGCTGTGGCCAAGCCAAGTATTTTGATAAGTACGATGAATTTATGGTGGAAAGAAAATCAAAAACTTCCATTTTGTGTGCAACCCAAATCTAAATGTGAACTGGTGGGACGTGAACCCACGCCTCCTGAGAGACTGGAGTCTTAATCCAGCGCCTTTGACCGCTCGGCCACAGTACCTGCTGACCGCTGTTTAGACGTATGAGTTTGTTGGCATATTTAAATAGTTTTGTCAGGATATGTTCCCGCAAAAAATATCCAGTTGAGAAGTGTCCAGCCGAGCCTTGTGCAAAAGGTGATGAATCCCGCTCGGATCAGAGGTAAATTATCTTCAAGAGAACCAGAAATGTCCAGTGGTAATCTGGTTTGGACTAAATGCGTATTTGCCTCACTGACTGGAAATTATCTCATAAGTCATCCTCAGGTATTTTAGGACACTAACTCCATTGACAAGGAACTGGCAGTGGTGGGAATCGAACCCTCCTGAGAGACTGGAGCCTTAATCCAGCGTCTTTGACCGCTCGGCCACACTACCCTGTGAAGAAATATCAGGAAGGGACATTTGTTGGCAATTTAAGAAATGTTGCGGTTTGAGGTGCAGACTTGGCGGTCAAACAGTAGTCTTCCACACCAATTTCTAGGTTTGTGATGTCCTGCATCGCTTTGTGCACAACGTGATAAAGCCTGCTCGGATCCATGGTGTCACAGGCGACCTAGTTCTTCTTCAGCGACAAGAGTACAGGACAAATGCTTGTCCTCGAGCAGCAGAGTGGCGCAGCGGAAGCGTGCTGGGCCCATAACCCAGAGGTTGATGGATCGAAACCATCCTCTGCTATCTGCAACTGTTTGTATATTAGCAAAACCCTGAGTCTGGTATGTTGTTGAACTTATTCCAAGTGTTTCTTTTGAAGGTTAACCATGTGAAGTTCGGAGTTGGCTACTCATTGGCTGTGGCCAAGCCAAGTATTTTGATAAGTACGATGAATTTATGGTGGAAAGAAAATCAAAAACTTCCATTTTGTGAGAAACCCAAATCTAAATGTGAACTGGTGGGACGTGAACCCACGCCTCCTGAGAGACTGGAGTCTTAATCCAGCGCCTTTGACCGCTCGGCCACACTACCTGCTGACCGCTGTTTAGACGTATGAGTTTGTTGGCATATTTAAGTAGTTTTGTCAGGATATGTTCCCACAAAAAAATATCCAGTTGAGAAGTGTCCAACCGAGCCTTGTGCAAATGTGCTGAATCCCGCACGGATCAGAGGTAAATTATCTTCAAGAGAACCAGAAATGTCCAGTGGTAATCTGGTTTGGACTAAATGCTTATTAGCCTCACTGACTGGAATTTATCTCATAAGTCATCCACGGGTATTTTAGGACACTAACTCCATTGACAAGGAACTGGCAGTGGTGGGATTCGAACCCACGCCTCCTGAGAGACTGGAGCCTAAATCCAGCGCCTTCGACCACTCGGCCACACTACCCTGTGAAGAAATGTCAGGAAGGGACATTTGTTGGCAATTTAAGAAATGTTGCGGTTTGAGGTGCAGACTTGGCGGTCAAACAGTAGTCTTCCACACCAATTTCTAGGTTTGTGATGTCCTGCATCGCTTTGTGCACAACGTGATAAAGCCTGCTCGGATCCATGGTGTCACAGGCGACCTAGTTCTTCTTCAGCGACAAGAGTACAGGACAAATGCTTGTCCTCGAGCAGCAGAGTGGCGCAGCGGAAGCGTGCTGGGCCCATAACCCAGAGGTCGATGGATCGAAACCATCCTCTGCTATCTACAACTCTTTGTATATTAGGAAAACCCCGAGTCTGGTATGTTGTTGAACTTCTTACAAGTGCTTCTTTTGAAGGTTAACCATGTGAAGTTCGGAGTTGGCTACTCATTGGCTGTGGCCAAGCCAAGTATTTTGATAAGTACGATGAATTTATGGTGGAAAGAAAATCAAAAACTTCCATTTTGTGAGAAACCCAAATCTAAATGTGAACTGGTGGGTTGTGAACCCATGCCTCCTGAGAGACTGGAGCCTTAATCCAGCGCCTTTGACCGCTCGGCCACACTACCTACTGACCGCTGTTTAGACGTATGAGTTTGTTGGCATATTTAAGTAGTTTTGTCAGGATATGTTCCCGCAAAAAATATCCAGTTGAGAAGTGTCCAACCGAGCCTTGTGCAAAAGGTGATGAATCCCGCTCGGATCAGAGGTAAATTATCTTCAAGAGAACCAGAAATGTCCAGTGGTAATCTGGTTTGGACTAAATGCGTATTTGCCTCACTGACTGGAAATTATCTCATAAGTCATCCTCAGGTATTTTAGGACACTAACTCCATTGACAAGGAACTGGCAGTGGTGGGAATCGAACCCTCCTGAGAGACTGGAGCCTTAATCCAGCGCCTTTGACCGCTCGGCCACACTACCCTGTGAAGAAATATCAGGAAGGGACATTTGTTGGCAATTTAAGAAATGTTGCGGTTTGAGGTGCAGACTTGGCGGTCAAACAGTAGTCTTCCACACCAATTTCTAGGTTTGTGATGTCCTGCATCGCTTTGTGCACAACGTGATAAAGCCTGCTCGGATCCATGGTGTCACAGGCGACCTAGTTCTTCTTCAGCGACAAGAGTACAGGACAAATGCTTGTCCTCGAGCAGCAGAGTGGCGCAGCGGAAGCGTGCTGGGCCCATAACCCAGAGGTCGATGGATCGAAACCATCCTCTGCTATCTGCAACTGTTTGTATATTAGCAAAACCCTGAGTCTGGTATGTTGTTGAACTTATTCCAAGTGTTTCTTTTGAAGGTTAACCATGTGAAGTTCGGAGTTGGCTACTCATTGGCTGTGGCCAAGCCAAGTATTTTGATAAGTACGATGAATTTATGGTGGAAAGAAAATCAAAAACTTCCATTTTGTGTGCAACCCAAATCTAAATGTGAACTGGTGGGACGTGAACCCACGCCTCCTGAGAGACTGGAGTCTTAATCCAGCGCCTTTGACCGCTCGGCCACAGTACCTGCTGACCGCTGTTTAGACGTATGAGTTTGTTGGCATATTTAAATAGTTTTGTCAGGATATGTTCCCGCAAAAAATATCCAGTTGAGAAGTGTCCAACCGAGCCTTGTGCAAAAGGTGATGAATCCCGCTCGGATCAGAGGTAAATTATCTTCAAGAGAACCAGAAATGTCCAGTGGTAATCTGGTTTGGACTAAATGCGTATTTGCCTCACTGACTGGAAATTATCTCATAAGTCATCCTCAGGTATTTTAGGACACTAACTCCATTGACAAGGAACTGGCAGTGGTGGGAATCGAACCCTCCTGAGAGACTGGAGCCTTAATCCAGCGCCTTTGACCGCTCGGCCACACTACCCTGTGAAGAAATATCAGGAAGGGACATTTGTTGGCAATTTAAGAAATGTTGCGGTTTGAGGTGCAGACTTGGCGGTCAAACAGTAGTCTTCCACACCAATTTCTAGGTTTGTGATGTCCTGCATCGCTTTGTGCACAACGTGATAAAGCCTGCTCGGATCCATGGTGTCACAGGCGACCTAGTTCTTCTTCAGCGACAAGAGTACAGGACAAATGCTTGTCCTCGAGCAGCAGAGTGGCGCAGCGGAAGCGTGCTGGGCCCATAACCCAGAGGTTGATGGATCGAAACCATCCTCTGCTATCTGCAACTGTTTGTATATTAGCAAAACCCTGAGTCTGGTATGTTGTTGAACTTATTCCAAGTGTTTCTTTTGAAGGTTAACCATGTGAAGTTCGGAGTTGGCTACTCATTGGCTGTGGCCAAGCCAAGTATTTTGATAAGTACGATGAATTTATGGTGGAAAGAAAATCAAAAACTTCCATTTTGTGAGAAACCCAAATCTAAATGTGAACTGGTGGGACGTGAACCCACGCCTCCTGAAAGACTGGAGTCTTAATCCAGCGCCTTTGACCGCTCGGCCACACTACCTGCTGACCGCTGTTTAGACGTAT